>NW_026510986.1:25000-86126 GCF_027579735.1 Bombina bombina | reverse complement strand
ATAATACTATCTGCACAATTTAACTACTTAAGATCTGAACCAGCCGAGAACGCAACTAAAGGCCTGACTCCTCTCGCTATCATCCCGCCTCCGGTTTTACAGCTGACCGGGTGAATTCATTTCACAGATACATGATGGAGGTGTCCTACTCATACATGCTTGAACTACTAGAAGCATTGGGGAGCAAGTTGGAGGAGAATTTTATCGACCTGCGGTCCACCATTAGATCAGCTTGTGCTCAAGATGGCGCCCAACATCCGACAAGCCGCGGCATTGGAACTGGGGAGCAGTCGCATGTAAAACAATTACCAGCGGCGAAGGGAGAGAGCTCTGACAGCGGCACAGAATACCGCACTAATACTAGCACAGTTTGTAGAGGAGAGGACTATCACGACGCCAACCTAATTACCCGCACCGAAGCTATGAGGAAGATTTGGGTAAACACCATACCGGAGTGGCGTAGATCGCAGTACCGGATCTTTCCCAGCTCATACCCCCGTGCAGCACAGCATCTAGACCATTTACTTATGGGCCTGAGTGGAGAAGGTACGGCTGACTCCCGCGGGTGGGTTCCGGACTTTACAGTGTATGCAGCTAAGACCCATAAAGACTGGGGGACCTCAGCTTTGTTGACTGGTCTTTTATTTCTGAGCAAATTGAGTATCATTTCTACAAGCATTGATTCAGTAGCTGGACTTTTACATGCGCTCGACCTGTGTTTTACACTCACTGAAACAGCCACCCACTGCTGCCTACAGATCTTGTTTAAATCCGGTGTGGGTTAAAGAAATTCTGCCACTTCGTGTGAAGGACCTCTCCTCATATGCCTGATCTTGACTGGGTGTATTTCAGATCTTTTCTGATGTTTGACAATATGTGTTATAAGTTAATAGTTTTTTTAGAATGTGTGTGCAAATACCTCTATTGAAACCTCAATGTTTCACATTTTGTAACAGGATTTCAACCCACATTGTTAGGTTGATGATTACAGTTATTTTTTTTAGATTAATGTCTAGTTTCCCCTACAGACCTAACCTCTTCTCATGTTTATGGTGTTGCATTCTTCTGTGCTTATTCTCTACTCTAGTGATCTGTCTTACAAAGGCTGTGTTTACCACTTCTATTTTTCTGTGTCAGTGGGGATGCATAACTTTGGACATAGATTGTCTCCCTGGTTAATAAGTATTGTTCTACAAAACTGTGCCTTCCTGGCGAGATCAGCTTACTATGAAGTCCTGCGACCATAGTGCAGAGGGGGCAGCTACTTATATTATGGGATATGGTTGTAACATTTGAGGAAAATGGAGTGTCTTAGATATCACCCATAATATATCTATATTAGCTCCACTACTTTAGTTGTCTGCCTAATGACTAAAAAGCCTTATCATACACTCCTCACTGCGTTAAATTATGAGCAGTACCAAGAATTCTGAAGCTAGCGATAACCACCCAACCTTTGGCAAGTGAAACTCTTCTGTGTCGGCGGGAATACATAACCTCTGACTTTGTCTCTCTGGTTCATAAGTATAACTTTACAAAACTATAACATCTTAGTGAGACCAGCTACCTATAAAGTCCTGAGACTATAATGTAGAGAGGGCAGCTATTTATATTATAGGGTATGGTTGTAACGCTAGATGAATTTGGTATGTATTAGATATCATCCATGATATTTCTATAATAGCTCTAATACTTTAGTTGTCTGCCTAATGACTAAAAAGCTTTAAGTTACACTCCTCACTACGTTAACTTATGAGCATTACCAAGAATTTTAAATCTAGTGATCACTACCTAACATCCCTTATAACATAGTACATTCTGTCTTCAATAGCCCCCCAGAGAGCTAAGACCATGGCTTAGATTAATAAGACGTGTGTGTTACCTCCTTTTCTATAGTCCTACTAGGTATGCCCATTACATGTTATGCTAAGCAATGGGAGTGTATTTACTTCTCCTTTTCCAAGGTTCGCAGGTCTTGAGGTGACTATGATGTGAGCAAATATTCTGACATACACTCATAGGTTTGAATGATGTCTATATGATAGCTATTCTATGCCCTATTCAAAATGGCGGTAGTACCTATTGGATTTAAGTTTTAATATCTTGGATCCAATAGCCGTCTAATATGTTGGACGCAATTAACTTCCTGTTATCCTAGTTTTCCGTGGGTTATAATTGCTATATATTAGATAATGATAATATTTAAACTGTTATATTGGTGGTACTGTAGTAATCAAGATTAACATGTTCTGTTCTAACGTATTTTGGGAGATACCCTTAGAGCCCTGAATCTATACCTACAACGTCACTTACCACTCTTTACAACTAAGCTTTATTATCTCTTACTTTTAGATTGCCTCAGTCGCATATTTATATTATTATTCATTGTAATGGCCATATTTTTTGAAAACCACAACACGCATATCCCATTCTGGAAATTTATGCCTGAGAGCCTTAATGATTACAAGCTGATATACCCTCCTCTATTGTAATGCTTCTCTCCTAGGCAATATTTTGATATATTTTGGAGTATCTTTAGCAGCAGATACATGTTTTGTGTTTAGCATTAGTGAAGTGCTAGTTAGGTACATCCACCACCCTTTAGCCCATCCCATTCACGGTACCTCTAAAGCAATTGGACACGCCCCCCCCCTCCCCGCTATTTAAAACTTATTCTGAGCGGCTCTTGCCCGCTGCATTCCCCTTCCCCTAACCCTACGCAACCAACCCCCCCTTGCCTCTTTCTATCTCTTAAATTAATATTTTAATATATGTATTTCTACTGCAAGGCGGGATCACTTTTCATTTTCATATTATGCAAAAACATAAAACCGAAGTCTCAATTCTGTTAGTTCAAATTCCTTGCTAATACTTTAAATGAATGGGCTTTATGTGCCCCTCCTGTTTACCTTTACTGCCTAGTCGGCCTCCTTGCCCCTCCATACTCCTAGTCAATTATAGCCCCCTCACTTATCACTCTTTAAACTTATTAATGTATTTTTGGGCTGACATGATTTGTATGGTTGACTTAGCAGTATCCCTGTATTAGCTCTGTAGACTCTTTATTTGTCATTGTTTCTGGATGAACCCCGAATGTTATATTTGTTTGTGACTTCAATAAAAATTTATTTAAAAAAAAAAAAAAATAATGCATCTATCTCTCCTCCTCATCCAGAAATGTAGGGAAACCTTAGTACTGCATTTTCTTTCATTTAATCCCACAACAAATTCACACAGTGACATAGATCTCTATTAGGCCTTACAAAAGGAGAACTTATTAGCCCAGTGAGTAAGCACCAGATAGACGTTATTAGCAAATACTGGGAACTGAAGAGATAGGAATTGTCACTAGTAAAGGATCACCCCAAAGGAATAAGGACTTCTGTATATTGTATAGTAATACTATAAATACATTTGTCATCCCCCCTCCAGGTTATCAGCATTTTTACCCTGCTGGAAGTGGTTTTGAAGTCAGAGTCTGCTCCGCTGAAGTACACTGCAGTTCTGAAGAGACCGGAGTGAGCAGAGATGCCAAACTGGAAAGGATTCTAGGGGGAAAATGTGGCTCTGCTGATGCAAATCTTTTTTTTTTTTTCTTTTATAAGTGATAAATTGTGATTTTATCAATATGTGTATTTAACCTGTTTACTACTGCAGTAGCTCTTTTACAGAGTAATCAGATTTATGTGTTTACAGTGATCACTTGGCACGCAGAGCTCTTATCTGTGTCTAGAAGGTGGTTTGATGAATTGATATCTTTCATCTGTAAGCAAAAGCACTAATTCTGAATTTTATCTAAGATAAGTCACATAGAGCAGTGAAAAGGGTTATATATATTTTAGTGGTAAATGTGGTCTCATCGCTTGTTGGATCATTTTTAATTAACTGGAACATTTTTTTAGTTTATTATTCCTGAGATTGTGTCAGATGGATGCATTTTCTTTTTAACATAATACTTTTTTTTTTTTTTAACTCTCCTACCCCCCCCCCCTTACCTTGCACTCAACCCCCGAAGGAAGAAATACTGTTTTGTTTTTTAATCTGATGGGTTTTTACTGTTTAATTTGTAAATGAAATCATAAACTCTATGTGGTTGATTACCAAAGATGACCAGCCAAGTCTATGAAATGTTTACAGTTTTCGTTTTACTTTTCTTTGCACTGCAGTTGAGTTTCTTGCAATACTTACTTGTATAAGTGTCATGCTACCACTTTGTAGATGGACTTCAGACTGAACACCTTTTAGTGAAATGTTTTAAAACGTAAAAGTCTTTAATTTAGCAGAAGGAAATGAGCTGATGACTTGAAGAGAACTCTTTAAAAGCTTTGATTTTTAGTATGTTTAGTACTAAAGTCCCTTTATACGTCTTTGTGATGTTTCTAAGGAACATAAGAGTCCCATTGTTTGTAAAACTTTCATTCCTTCTGCTTGTGACCTGTTTATCTAACAAGAGCTTGTCCTGTGTATAAGTTTCACATATTGCATGCAGCACATTATCATCAAACTGTCATATCTGAGTCCACTTTCAATAAAGTGATATGCTCTGTTCTTGTTGTCATGTGTTTTGCTATGTCAATAACTGCTTTATTTAAACAATTTATCTCTTACATTATCACTTCACCACCTCTCATACTGATATCCTATCAATTGCTTCAATTAACTCTTCACTTTCACACCAGTTAGCATTTCTCTATACAATTGAACATTTATTATTATTCTTTGTAATAAGCCAACAGATTCTCCAGCACAAACTCAAGCATGATTTAAATTTGATACTAACTAACCAATAAATTAGTATATGGAATTTCCCATCTATGTGAGGACAGTCATACAAGTGCTTTTATTGCCCAATAATATAACAATATGATAATTGTAATTGTGGTGAATAAATAAATGTGACCAAATAAAAAAAGGTTGATATGAACATATTTATGTAAATGTCTAACATATAGAGGGATTAAATCAGTTAAAGGTCATTTATGTTCAAACCATGTATATGTTGGAGAGAAAAAATGCTTTCTCAATTCAGGACAGCTTTAAATTAAAGTTAATTTGTAGAGTTAACTACTATTTAATTAAAAAGTTTTAATGTCAAGCTTAATAACAAAATCTCTTTGATAAAGATTGTGAGAGTCCTTAAGCCATTAATCCTGGGAATTCTACTCCTGACCACTCGGAGGAGGCAAAGATGCTAAGGAGAGGCTTCTCCATAATCTGGATGTTGTCAGAGCTATACTAAGATACTAAGGATTTTAGGCAAACCTCTAGTTTTTTGGGGGGGTTTCTGGTTCCAGGAGGGGTCAGAAGGCAACAGCAGTTTAATTAGCCTCCTGGTTAAAGCTTTTGATTCAGAAGGTTTACTTGGAGGTGGGACAGTCTCCTCCTAAACATATTACTGCCCATTCTACTAGGTCATTTGCTTCTTCCTGGGCTTTGAGCAATAAGCATAAAAGCAGCTACTTGGTCTTCCTTACAAACCTTTACTAAATTCTACCATTTTTATGTTTTTGCTTCTTCTGAAGCAGCTTTTGGTAAGAAAGTCCTTCAGGCAGTTATTTCTGTGCATTAAATATTGTTGTGTTCATACATCATGTTTTGCAACATATATATAAAAATAATTAAAAAATAATAAATTAATAAGAAAAATGCGTTTTATATATTGATTAATTTTCTTTCCTAAGATATGGAGAGTCCATGACGTCATTCAGTTACTAATAAGAATATCACTTCTGGCCAGCAAGAGGAGACAAAGAGCACCACAGCAAAGCTGTTAAGTGTCACTCCCCTACCCATAGTCCCCAGTCATTTTCTTTGCCTCTGTCAATTGAGGAGGTGAAGTTTGGTGTCTGAAGAAATGAATAACTTTTTCAGGTACTTTTCCCTGCAAGCAAGGATTTGGGTTTAGCTGAGTCCACGTCAATCTCTTCAGTAGAGTAGTGGTGGCTTTTAAGCAGTTAGGACGTTGTGAAGTAGTCCTTGCTTTGTTTCCTAACACATTGCTGCCCATGGTACAGAAAGCCAGAGTTGGTTACTCTGTTCTTTCTTTTTCTACAGGTCTCTGTAAGGAGTATGTGTCCTTTCATGCCTTGTGAGCTGTCTTCCTGCCAAACAGCTAGACTACAGGTAAGTGCTTTTGTCTTCTAGGTCTTGGAGACTTGCAATTCAGAAGAATATGTCATATGCAGTAGATGGGGACATTTTTAAAATCCTTTATACAGGATTTTCTTTGGCAGTGGGCAGGCACATTATGTATGTTGAGACTAGGGGTTAATCTTCCCATTATTGGGACACTTTTTCCCTCTTTATGCTAATTTTGTTGAAATACTTTTAGCATGTGTGTGGCTTATGTTTTATACAGGGATTTATGTATAAACCTAAAATTTTGCAGTTGGTTTTCTTTAAAATATAAATTGATCCTATGCATCAACAACACATACAGACTGTTATAATGGACCGAATCTTATCCTAGCTACACCGGTAACAAAAAGTTTCCAAAAGGATCTCATTTACCCCTAAAAAAGGACTATTTCACAAGGAATTATCCGGTACAAATCCTACCTCTCAGATATTATAACACTGCCATTTTTTCTTCTATGAAGTCTGAGATACTGCATAGGACATTTTATTCTGGAGCATTAATCCTGGACATTTTATTCCTGAGCATTATCCCTTCTTTTTAACATTAATTTGGATTTTTTATGCATATATATGGGTTTTTAATCCTACATTACATAGTACATACCACCGGTGGTTTATAGTATTGTATTAAATTTATGCACATATTAAATTGTTTTTTAGATTCTGTCTGCATTCAGCCGTATTTTTTCACTCATTCCTATATCTTTTGTGCTATTAAAGTATTTGATTAATTGCATTGAGACAGTAGATTTTCCACATAACAACTGATAATTGTGATTGGCACTCCTTTACTTTTTCTTCTTTTTGCATTTCATATTGAGGTTTTGGATATCACCTCATTGTAAAGAGTAGCTACGCTGTATTTAGTTATAGGATTTCGCCTTTTTCTTTTCAGTTGGTTTTCTTTGCTTGCTTAGCTAGAACAGGCTAACTGACAAACTGCTTGAGTTTGAAACCAGCTGCAGCTACTTGCATTATGTTGTAGGCAAAGGGAAACGCGCGCCTTTTGTTTTGCCTATGCAATTCTGTGCTGCATGCTTAGCTAGAACACTTCAATTTAAAAATAAATTGTTGCCCTCTGAGCCCAATGTCTTCAGGATACTGCTGTTCAGGCAATGCCACAGCTTTCTCCTCAAATGTCCCAAGCCTCTATGGCATCACATACAGTGCCCTGAAGTTCCTCTCAGCCTCCTGGAGGAGTTTATTTGCTTGCTTTTTTTGCTGCATAGGTAACTTCTGAGGTATCTGCGGCATTATCTGCTTTTCCTATGATGGGAAAATGCGAAAACTAGATATTAAGGTTTCTGTTCTGCCTACTGCTAGGCATGTTGCCCTCCCTCATAAGTCTGATGAGGAGGATACGCCGGTAGCCTCTGAGGGTGAAATCTCAGATTCAGACAGTATTATTACTTCATCTGATACTGAAGAAGTAAACTTCAGATTTAAGCTTGAACACCTTTGTGTACTGTTAATGGAGGCTACTTTGGACGACTCTGATACTTCTGTCGTTGTCAACCCTAAGAAGTCTAGTAAACTTAATAAATACTATGATGTTCCTTCCTCTGTGGTAGTTTTTCCTGTCCCAGACTGTGTGAGGGAGATTATTTCACAGGAATGGGAGAAGCCAGGGATTCCTTTCTACCCCTCTCCCGTATTTAAAAAGATGTTTCCTGTTGCTGACTCCATTAAAGATTCTTGCCTAAAGTAGAAGGGGCTATTTCTACTCTGGCTAAGAGAACTATGATCCCTATAGAGGATTGCTGCTTCTTTAAGGATCCCATGGACAAAAAGCTGGAAGCTTATTTGAAGAAGATGTATGTTCATCAAGGTCTTCAATGGCAACCTGCAGTTTGTATTGCCCCAGTAGCAAGTGTGACGCCTTGTCTGAAACAATTTTAGTAGAGACTCCGTTGGAGGAGATACAAGATAGGATTAAGGCTCTTAAAGTAGCCAATTTCTTTATTTTTGATGCTAACATGCAAGTTATTAGACTGGGAGCCAAGATGTCTGGCTTCACTGTCCTAGCCCACAGGGCATTGTGGCTAAAATCTTGGTCAGATGATGTTACCTCGAAGTCCAAGCTTCTGGTGCTTCCTTACAAGGGGAAGACCTTGTTCCGACCTGGTCTGGCAGAAATAATTTCCGATATTACAGGTAGAAAAGGGGTTTTTTTACAGCAAGACAAGAAGAACAGACTCAAAGTCAGTCATTTTCGTTCCTTTTGTAACTTCAAAGGTCAAAGTCTACTGCTCCCTCTTCCAAGCAGGAGCAGTCCAAGTCTTCTTGGAAGCCCAATCAGTCTTGGAATAAGGGGAAGCAATCAAAGAAACCCTCAGCTGAGTCTAAGTCAGCATGAAGGGTCAGCCCCCGGTTCGGGTTCGGATCAAGTGAGGGGCAGACTTTCCCTCTTTTGTCAAGCATGGAGATGAGATGTCCCAGATCCTTGGGCTGTGGATAAAGTATCTCGGGGTTACAAAATAGAATTCAAAACTTTCCCTCCCAGAGGCAGATTACACCTCTCAAGATTATCTGCAGACCAGGTAAAAAGAGAGGCACTCTTGAACTGCGTTCAGGACCTTTCCTCCCTGGGAGTGATTGTTCCATTTCAAGTAAGGGCACAGGGTCTAGGATTCTATTCAAATCTGTTCATGGTTCCCAAAAACGAGGGTACTTTTCGGGGGGCGGAGTTAACCGCCATACTGAGTGGGGGGGCGTGTCCATGCAGCGTTCTGAACAGGGCGCATTTTCTGTAGGCTCCAAAGGATCCTTAATAATCCGTTGATTATTGATAATGAACAGCAAGAATAAGATCACATTTACAGAAAACACCACAGTTCTGGCAACTGGGATCCTAAATTGTTCATTCTTGCTGTTTTTATGATATTGGGGACTCAGATCGGAGCAAAACCTAAGGCGGCGGCCTACTTTTAGGTATACACCTCCCCTCGGGAAGAGCCGGTTATCAGACTTACTGAATCTCTTCACTATCTCTTTCTAACTGGATAACAAGGGAAATCATTGTCTTTACATTGGTAAACCTATAAACAGAAAGGTTGTGAACAGCGCTAATTGAATTATACCTAAAAATTACCTGCTTCGAAGAATCAGAGTTCCACTGCTACTCAGCATCATACTTTGAGAAAATAGAGAGACACTTTGACAAGCTAATTGATAAGGCTCCTTACGATTTTTTAATAAGCAAAATATGCCCAAAGAACATACCGAGCACTCCTCGAGACAGTCTTGCTGAATCTATCAGCCAAAAAGGCGATAACCTTATGGTGCACCCTACATCAAGAGTAGAGGTATACGATCACGGAGAGCCACAGAAGTTGGCGGATTTCTTTTGCATGATGTACCGAGTCCACGGATTCATCCTAACTTGTGGGATATTGTCCTCCCTGACAGGAAGTAGCAGAGAGAGCACCACAGCAGAGCTGTCTATATAGCTCCCCCTTAACTCCACCCCCAGTCATTCTCTTTGCTGGCTCTAAGCAGGAAGAGTAAATAGAAGAGGTGTTAAACTGTTAGTTTTATTTTAGCTTCAATCAAGTGTTTGTTATTTTTAAATGGTATCTGTGTTGTACTATTTACTCTCAGGCAGGACATAGATGAAGATTTCTGCCTGGAGGATGATGATCTTAGCATTTGTAACTAAGGTCCACTGCTGTTCCCACAGAAGCTGAGGAGTACAGGAAAACTTCAGTGTGAGGAACGGTTTCTTGCTATACAGCAATGAGGTATGTTCAGTCATATTTTCTGCAGAGACTGTGTTAACTCAGAAAGACTGATAGTGTCCCCATTAGGGGAAGGGTAAGCAGTAATCCTAGTGTTATCAGAGGTTTTTACTAGCTTGCATAAAGGGTTAATTTTTTGTGGGCAGTTTGTTATGTGAATTTGGGACAAACGTTTTTGTGTCTGGGAGTAACGTTTTCTGTTTTATGGGACATTTGCTTGAGGGTTCTTTAGGGTTGTTTATAACCCACATGGCTTTCAGGCAGGGTTTGTTAGTTTTGTGTAGGCCCCAGCAACATCGAGTGAGGTGGGCAGGGCCTACATTTACAAGCAGCAAGCAACTTCTCCTGAGGTCCTGAGAGTCTTCTGAGGGACTAATTGAAGCTTTAAAACCCATATTATCGCTTCCTAAGGGCAGGTAGGGCCACAGCAGATGCTTTAGGGGGTTTTAACCAGTTTTAGACAAATTTCTATCCGGTTTTGTCAATTGGGCGTTTATTACTTATTTACTTGTGGTGCAATCCTCCTAAAGCTTAGTGGGTACACTGTTAACATTTCAGAAAAATTTAAGCAATTTTAACCTGTTTTGCAGTTTGTGTATGCCTTTTTTTCTCTTAAAGGTACAGTTTTTGCAAATTGTGTTTTTTTTTTTTTTATTAAATAAAGTGTTTTCCAAGCTTGCTTGCTTCATTACTAGCCTGTTAAACATGTCTGACACTGAGGAAACTCATTGTTCAATTTGTTTAGAAGCCATTGTGGAACCCCCTCTAAGAATGTGTCCTACTTGTACTGATATGTCTATAAATTGCAAACAGCATATTTTGACTTATAAAAGTTTGGCATTAGATGATTCTCAGACAGAAGGAAATCGGGTTTTGCCATCTAGTTCTCCCCAAGTTTTAAAATCGGTAACGCCCACTAGCGACGCCAAGTACTTCTAGTGCGTCTAATTCTTTCACCTTGCAAGATATGGCTTCAGTTATGAATACTACCCTCACAGAGGTTTTATCTAAGCTGCCTGAGTTGCTGCAAGGGAAGCACAGTAGCTCTGGGTTAAGAACAAATGCTGAGCCTTGTGACGCTTTAGTAGCCATATCCGATATTCCCTCACAATGTTCTGAAGTAGGGATGGGGGATTTGCTGTCTGAGGGAGAGATTTCTGATTCAGGAAAGATGTTCTCTCAGACAGATTCAGATATGACGGCATTTAAATTTAAGCTAGAGCACCTCCGCTTATTGCTCAGGGAGGTTTTAGCTACTCTGGATGATTGTGACCCTATTGTAGTTCCAGAGAAATTGTGTAAAATGGACAAATATTTAGAGGTTCCTGTTTACACTGATGTGTTTCCAGTCTCTAAGAGGATTTCGGACATTGTTACTAAGGAGTGGGATAAACCAGGTATTCCGTTCTCTCCCCCTCCTGTTTTTAAGAAAATGTTTCCCATTTCTGACACCATAAAGGACTCATGGCAGACGGTCCCTAAGGTGGATGGAGCTATTTCTACCCTGGCTAAGCCTACAACTAAACCTATTGAAGACAGTTGTGCTTTCATTGATCCTATGGATAAAAAATTAGAGGGTCTCCTAAAGAAAATTTTTGTTCATCAAGGTTTTCGTCTTCAACCTATAGAATGCATTTTTCCTGTAACCACTGCAGCTGCCTTTTGGTTTGAGGCTCTAGAAGAGGCTCTTCAGATGGAGACCCCACTAGATGATATTTTGGACAGAATTAAGGCTCTTAAGTTGGCTAATTCTTTTATTACAGACGCCGCTTTTCATCTTGCTAAATTAGCGGCTAAGAATTCAGGTTTTGCCATTTTAGCGCGTAGAGCGTTATGGCTTAAGTCCTGGTCAGCTGATGTCATCTAAATCTAAGCTTTTGTCCATCCCTTTCAAAGGTAAGACCCTATTCGGGCCTGCATTGAAATAGATTATTTCAGACATTACTGGGGGGAAGGGTCATACCCTCCCTCAGGATAAGTCAAATAAGACAAGGCCCAAACAAAATAATTTTCGTTCCTTTCGAAACTTCAAGAGTGATTCCTCTACCTCTTCCACTGCTGCAAAGTAAGAGAGGAACTTTGCTCAATCCAAGCCAACCTGAAGACCTAATCAGGCTTGGAACAAGGGTAAACAGGCCAAAAATCCTGCTGCTGCCACTAAGTCAGCATGAAGGGGTAGCCCCCGATCCGGGACCGAATCTAGTAGGGGGCAGACTCTCTCTCTTTGCTCAGGCCTGGGCAAGAGACGCTCAGGATTCCTGGGCAGTAGAAATTGTTACCCAGGGATACCTTCTAGATTTCAAGGATTCCCCTCCAAGGGGGAGGTTCCATCTTTCTCAATTGTCTGTAAACCCGACAAAAAGAGAGACGTTCTTACGCTGTGTAGAAGACCTTTTTACCATGGGAGTGATCTGCCCAGTTCCAAAAGCAGAACAGGGGCAGGGGTTCTACTCCAATCTGTTTATAGTTCCCAAAAGGGAGGGAACCTTCAGACCAATTCTGGATCTCAAGATCCTAAACCAATTCCTAAGAGTTCCATCTTTCAAGATGGAGACCATTCGGACTATCTTACCATTGATCCAGGAGGATCAATATATGACCACCGTGGACTTAAAGGATGCATATCTGCACATTCCTATCCACAAATATCATCACCAGCTCCTCAGGTTCGCCTTTCTGGACAAGCATTATCAGTTTGTGGCTCTTCCTTTCGGGTTGGCCACGGCGCCGCAAATCTTCACAAAGGCGCTAGGGTCCATTCTGGCGGGTTCTAAGGCCATGGGGCATAGCAGTGGCGCCTTATCTAGACGACATTCTAATTCAAGCGTCATCCTTCCAACTAGCCAAGTCTCACACTGACTTAGTGTTGGCCTTTCTAAGGTCTCACGGGTGGTAAATGATCGTAAAAAAGAGTTCTCTTTCCCCCCCTCACAAGAGTTTCATTTCTAGGGACTCTGATAGACTCGGTGGACATGAAAATATTTCTGACGGAGGTCAGGAAATCAAAGATTTTGTCCACCTGCCGAGCTCTTCATTCCATTCCTCGGCCGTCAGTGGCTCAGTGTATGGAGGTAATCGGACTAATGGTAGCAGCAATGGACATAGTTCCGTTTGCTCGCTTGCATCTCAGACCACCGCAACTATGCATGCTCAATCAGTGGAATGGGGATTATGTGGATTTATCTCCTCAGATAAATCTGGATCAAGAGACCAGAGACTCTCTTCTTTGGTGGTTGTCACAGGATCATCTGTCCCAGGGAATGTGTTTCCGCAGGTCAGAATGGGTTATAGTGACGACAGACGCCAGTCTTCTGGGCTGGGGTGCAGTCTGGAATTCCCTGAAAGCTCAGGGTTTGTGGACTCGGGAGGAGGCTCTCCTACCGATAAATATTCTGGAATTAAGAGCGATATTCAATGATCTCAAGGCATGGCCTCAGCTGGCTTCGGCCAGATTCATCAGGTTTCAGTCGGACAACATCACGACTGTGGCTTATATCAATCATCAGGGCGGAACAAAGAGTTCCTTGGTGATGATAGAGGTCTCACGGATAATCCAATGGGCAGAGGCTCACTCTTGCCATCTGTCAGTGATCTATATCCCAGGTGTAGAGAACTGGGAGACAGATTTTCTAAGTCGTCAGACTTTTCATCCAGGGGAGTGAGAACTCCATCCGGAGGTGTTTGCTCAGCTGGTTCGGCTATTGGGCACACCAGAGTTGGATCTGATGGCGTCTCGTCAGAACGCCAAACTTCCTTGTTACGGCTACAGGTCAAGGGATCCTCAGGCTGTACTGATAGATGCTCTAGCAGTACCCTGGTTGTTCAACCTGGCTTATGTGTTTCCACCTCTCCCTCTCCTTCCACGTCTGATTGCCAGAATCAAACAGGAGAGAGCATCAGTGATTTTGATAGCGCCTGCGTGGCCACGCAGGACTTGGTATGCAGACCTGGTTGACATGTCATCCCTTCCACCATGGTCTCTGCCATTGAGACAGGACCTTCTGATTCAAGGTGCATTCAAGCATCCAAATCTAATTTCTCTGCAACTGGCTGCTTGGAGATTGAACGCTTGAGTCTATCAAATCGGGGTTTCTCTGAGTCAGTCATAAATAACTTGATTCAGGCTCGAAAGCCTGTTACCAGGAAAATTTATCATAAGATATGGTGTAAATATCTTTTTTTGGTGCGAATCCAAAGGCTTCTCCTGGAGTAAAATCAGGATTCCTAGGATTTTGTCTTTTCTCCAAGAGGGATTGGAGAAAGGATAATCAGCTAGTTCCCAAAAGGGACAGATATCTGCTCTGTCTATTTTGTTGCACACGCGTTTGGCAGATGTTCCAGACGTTCAGGCTTTAGTTAGAATTAAGCCTGTGTTTAAACCTGTTGCTCCGCCATGGAGTCTAAATTTAGTTCTTAGAGTTCTTCAGGAGGTTCCGTTTGAACCCATGCATTCCATAGATATTAAGCTTTTATCTTGGAAAGTTTTGTTTTTAGTTGCTATCTCTTCAGCTTGAAGAGTTTCTGAACGATCTGCATTACAATGTGACTCTCCTTATCTTGTGTTCCATGCTGATAAGGTGGTTTTGCGTACCAAGCCTGGGTTCCTACCTAAGGTGGTTTCTAACAGGAATATCAATCAAGAAATTGTTGTTCCTTCTCTGTGTCCTAATCCATCATGTAAGAAGGAACGTCTGTTGCACAACTTGGACATGGTTCGTGCTTTGAAATTTTATTTGCAGGCAATCAAAGATTTTCATCAAACATCTTCTTTGTTGTCTATTCTGGAAAGCGTAGGGGTCAAAAGGCTACGGCAACTTCTCTTTCCTTTTGGCTGAAAAGCATCATCCATTTGGCTTATGAGACTGCTGGACAGCAGCCTCCTGAAAGGATTACAGCTCATTCTACTAGAGCGGTAGCTTCCACATGGGCTTTTAAAAATGATGCGTCTATTGAACAGATTTGTAAGGCTGCGACTTGGTCGTCGCTTCATGCCTTTTCAATATTTTATAAATGTAATACTTTTGCTTCTTCGGAGGCTATTTTTGGGAGAAAGGTTTTGCAAGCAGTGGTGCCTTCCGTTTAGGTTCCTGTCTTGTCCCTCCCTTCATCCGTGTCCTAAAGCTTTGGTATTGGTATCCCACAAGTTAGGATTAATCCGTGGACTCGGTACATCATGCAAAAGAAAACAAAATTTATGCTTACCTGATAAATTTCTTTCTTTTGCGATGTACCGAGTCCACGGCCCGCCCTGTCTATTCAAGACGGCCACACCTTCAGTCACCTCTGCACCTTATAGTTTCTCCTTTTCTTCCTTGGCCTTCGGTCGAATGACTGGGGGGTGGAGTTAAGGGGGGAGCTATATAGACAGCTCTGCTGTGGTGCTCTCTTTGCTACTTCCTGTCAGGAAGGACAATATCCCACAAGTTAGGATGAATCCGTGGACTCGGTACATCGCAAAAGAAAGAAATTTATCAGGTAAGCATAAATTTTGTTTTTATATCCACCTCTGACATCACACTTACCGAAGTAGAGGGAACAGTAACCAGGAGCTTTGACACTGGAGACAGATGCTTGGCATCAACTGATCTTCACATACCAACACCTGCGGGAACGCAAACCAGGACTCGGCAAGCAGATCCATATCAGAGATATGCCGAGCATCTAGGGGAGAAAGATAGGGGCTCCCAGATAAATAGCCCCAGAGCGTACTGCGACCCGAGCGGTAGTCTTTGTCAGGGCAGCGGAGGCCGGATGGCTGTCACACATGCAGATATACAGAAAACGGAGACACTGTAGCTCCAGCCAGCTGAATGCTCTGCTGTCCCACAGGGCAACTTTGCATATTTCGTTGCCCCTCGTGGGCCTCCTCCGGTGAGATTGACTCCTTGTGACATTGCATGTAGCAAAACACAGAATGCAACATGGACAGCACTGGCAGGGGATATATCAGGACTGCCTCTGCAAAGTGCAGAGGGACGACCATTATGGCTACCAACGGATAAAATATTTGGCTATGCTGAACTTTCTTTCTGCACTATACCCGCATTTGCAAGTAAGATCCCCTGGCAGTCTTTTTACGTAATCCCCCAAAGGGATCAGGTTCTGCTCTCATGATGTAATCCCCTTTCATCACAGAGATGAAGGATAAACTGTAGACACCCTCATTAGACAGTGAATAAACTGCCATGCAATCTAAATGTTATGTTGTAGGTAATTATCAGCAGGACTGTTTCGAGTAGATTTAGATGTATACGTAAATGTCTTCCTGATAATGTTCAGTATTATATTGCTTTGTACCACATAGTCCATTGTAAACCAGACAAAACTGGGGGCAAAACTGTATAATGATAGCATAGTATGTGGTGTATCTTATATTTCTTAAGTATGCTTTACATAGGCTACAGACTATATCTGTGATGATCTCCTTTTTCAAAAGTTATTGCAACTTGTGTTACCCATCGGAAATATTAGTTATATAACACACAGAAAAGACACCATGTGTGTGGCATCTAGGGCTGCAAACAAAATCAAATCCTGACGCGGATTTTGGCTGGAGCTGCGGATAAGGAGACAAACAACAGGTTTAATCCTTTATAACCCAGATGCAAGAAACTCAATATAGATGTCATCACATATCCATAACAGGCATATAGTAAATACATCATATTTTATTTACCCTTACAAAGAAGCCGTCACTGTACTACCAACAAGATACTGCCAAAGCATAGTAACATACATCATATTCAAACAAAATCACCTATGAAGCTATGATAAAGACCCCGTAGCCACTGATTAGCTACTTATTGCCCCTTCACTTTATAGGCAAGCAACTACCACACAAAAACACAATCACTTTCCCAACTAGGTATATAAGCAAATCCCTTACAATGTTTAACGGTTCATTTGATGTAGGTTTTAGTAATTAATGTTTAATGTTACATACTAGGTATAAGTAGGTTAACCCCAACATCAGCATATCTGGAGTTCTTCTTAGTTGTGGGATCCAAGAGAGGTCTCCCCAGCTGGGGTATAGATAGAGCGATCAGTAAGTATAGTCCACTTGTCCTGTTCAACCAACATCTCATTGGGTCCCCATCTATCCTTTCTTAAGCTTATCCTATTGTCACAAATATCTCAGGATTCAGCTGCTAAGGAGTTAACTTTGTGTAGCTTGCACTCAAAACAGTTATTTGTTTTCAAGAATTGTGTTTGTATTTTCTTTGAAGTGCCAGAACCCCCTAAATAGCCACCAAATGTTAGTGTGTATGCATTGGGTCATAAAGTCACTGAAACTCTTAGTCACAGAGATACACAGGATAAAGTTTATAGCTTAAGCTGTCAATAGAATGCCTGATGCAAAACAGGACCTTCATTACAAAAACTGACCAGGTCACTGGCAGGACATTGGTATATTATGTACATATGTGGGTTAAAAGTGTTATAACCTTAACGGCAGGTAAATATGACAACCTATGGCATATTTGATATCAAAACTATTCTCTCAATAAAGCTAAAAAGGTTCTAAATATGTAAATATAGAAATTTCTTACCTAGCAGGAATGATAATGGATTGTATAAATTCAGGCAAGAAATTAGTCTATTGAAGGTTGTAAAGACAGGGTGGTTTCTTAGCCCGCCCAGGAGGGTGTGGTTAAGCAACCTGATCTCTGAAAAGTAGGGTTTAAGAATCTTATTTTTTAACAATAAGATTGTCATTCTTACAAGGGGACCTGCTGTACAGAAGTAAGGAGCCATCTTTTCCATGCCAGCCCCTGGCGCAGATCTTGAAGACTAGGAAAGTATTCAATTCTGTTTTCTCCTTTTTATTTTAAAATACTGTTTGCGTGTGTAATTTTATTTGTAACAACTTTTTATTAATAATGCATTGTGCATAATATTTTTGGCATAATAAATAATTCCTTTATTAAGTTTGGCCTTTGTCTAATAATTGAACCACGTTACTGAAAGAGACTGGAATATTAGAACTGTATAATTTAGATTATTTTCTGCTAAATTGTATTTCTAGAGTTAATGTGTAAAGACTGGGGTTTTTTCTTAAGATTTTCCCTTTAATAAATTTTAAGTGGTGGCAGCATTTGAGCTATAGGATTTATAGTTTATTGTGGGTGGCATTGGAAAGGGAGTGTTGGGCATTTCTCTTACGTCTAGTACAGATTAAGGGAGTGCGAATTAACTCTTGCACCCACTAAACTGAATCACAAGCTTGCCTGGTGTGGCTAGATTGTGACCTATAGGTGACAGAAAAGGGGGCTGAAAACCCTTTCTGTGCCAAATAAGTGACTGGCGCAGGGTTGGATAACCTTGGTTCGTCACAAATTGGTGGGCAGCGGTGTAGATCATTTTTTTTATTATTAGATTTTAGTGCTTGTGGATTTGCTAGTGTGAAAATCCCGGTACTAAAAGAAATTGTTTCTTACAATTTCCAAAGGCTAAAACTCAGTGCATTATATAGTCACACATTGAAAACAGTCCCCTTCCCTATTCTCTGTTTTTCTTTTCTATTTTATTTTTGCTATGGAGGCATACGAGCAGTGATCCAGAGAGGCACTTATACTCCTATGCCAGGAGCGGGATATTCCAATACGTTCAAAGAACAAAGCTTTACTAATACAAGCTCTTGTTGAATATGATAACAGCCAAATCACACCAGTTGAAGTCTCAGGAGAGATGTCTGCAGCTGTGGGCGGTGATTCATCAGGATCTGGGGATCCATTGGACTGTTATTTGCAAACTGTTCTTAAACATATGGGCTCAGTGGATGCAAGTTTGCGCATGGAACTGATTACGAAGTTTTATGAAAGACAGGCTGCTGTGGCTGAGAGAGAGGCTCTGGCAGCTGAAAGACAGGCGTCTCTGGCAGCTGAAAGACAGGCTGCTGAACGACAGGCGGAGAGAGAGTATCAGCTACAGCTTGCACGGTTGGAGAGAGGGATGGTCTCACCTGTTGTTGGTGAACCTAGAGACCTACCTGCTCCCAGAGTGCGTGCAGAGAACTTTCCCACCCTGGAGAAAGATGGAGATGTGGATGTATTCCTGCGTAGCTTTGAGAAAGTTTGCAGACAGTTCCAGTTGCCAAGGGAGCAGTGGGCCAAGTACCTTACCCCTGGCCTGAAAGGTCCTGCACTGGAGGCGTTTGCTGAACTACCCCCAGAGTTTGATCAGGACTATGATTCCATTAAAGCTGCACTGCAGAGGAGATACAATCTTACTCCTGAAGTTTACCGAAAGAAATTCCGTTCCCTGCAGAAAGGTTTGTCAGAGAGCTATATTACAGCTGTTGGGAACTTGATGACAGCCTTTAAACAGTGGGTCAGAGGATTAAAAGTTGCCACAATGGAGGAGCTGGAAGATTTGATGGTGAAGGAGCAATTTATGCAGCTGTGCCCAGCCGGAGTTCAAGAATGGGTTTTAGATCGGAAGCCCATAACAGCATTGGAAGCTGGCGAGCTGGCTGATTTTTACACAGCTAACAGGTCTCCAGAGAATGGGAGGAAATCCTTTTCTAAAGGGGGATCCACCTGTAAAGGAGCTGCTGCACGACCCCCCTTCACAAAACCTGCTGTGCCTTTATACAGTGTGTCTGCTCCCTCTGGGAAAGGAGGGGCGGGTGCTGCATCTGGGCAGGGAGATACTCGCAAGTGTTTTGCTTGTCAAAAAATGGGTCACATCAGCACTAACTGCCCAGAGAGGAAGAAACCTTCAGCATCAGCAGGAGGAGGCCACTCCTCAGGATTATCATCTTCTGTTTTGTTTGTAACCCGGCCAGAGGAAAGTACCAATGAGAACCTACAACCTGTGACTGTTGGAGATAAGGTAACATTAGGGCTAAGAGACACGGGTGCAGAAGTGACTATTGTACGTCCAGAGCTAGTTAGCTCGGAGGACATTATCCCTGGAAAGACTCTAGCAGTAAAAGGGATTGGGGTAGTACAACCTGCAGTGCCTATGGCACGAGTATATCTAGATTGGGGAGCAGGAAGAGGGTTAAGAGATGTGGGAGTGTCAGATAATATTCCTACAAATGTATTGCTTGGTACTGATTTGGGTAGATTATTGTCACAGTATATACCTGATCATGATACCTGTGACCTAGGTAAACAAGATAAGGGTCCTAATGTACAAGAGACCATGTGTAACTATGCTCAGATATGTGCTGAAGGGGAGGGGGGGCAGGGTGTGTGTGTGACGCAGCCTTTACCTGAACCAGACATGTCTGTAGGGCCCTGTGAAAATATGGGAGGATGCACTGACAGAGAGAGAGAGAGAGAGAGCGCTGAATGAGAATGACAGTCTGTTGGTGTGTGAACCAATCATCCCTAAGTACCAAAAGTGTGTAGAAGTAGTGCCAGAGGGGGAGGGCCCCTCTGTATCAGTGGTGACCCGACAGCAGTCTGCCCAGATTAGGGAGCAGGGGGTGCTTCAGCCTGAGGACCCAGGGGAGAACACTGATAAGGAAGGTGGGGGGCCTCAAACAACACAGTCACTAATAATTGGTCAGAGTCAGGATTTTCAGCAGGCCCAGGGGACCGATCCCACACTAGAGAAGATCAGGGACCTAGCTAGGCAGCTGCCTGCTGACTCTGATAAAGAGAGAGTGTACTGGGATAAAGGGAGGTTGTACCGGGAGTCCATTCCAGTGAAGGGACAGGATCCCTGGCTAGCTGAGAGACAGTTAGTGGTACCTAAATGGTTTAGAGCGCAACTGTTGGGAGGGGCCCATGAAATTCCTATGGCAGGACATCTAGGGGTACAGAGAACCATAGCCCGGTTGTCCCATCACTTTTATTGGCCGGGGATGGGTACTGATGTTGCTAATTATTGTCGCTCCTGTCCTGCATGTCAGAAAGTGGGGAAACCTGGAGAGGTGGGACGTGCCCCTTTAATTCCCCTCCCCATAGTGACTGAGCCCTTTGAGAGGGTGGCTGTGGATATAGTAGGGCCCCTAGCTATCCCCAGCAGTTAAAGGAAAAGATTCATTCTGACGGTAGTGGATTATGCGACCCGCTACCCACAGGCAGTGGCCCTGTCATCTATCAGAGCTGATAAAGTGGCTGATGCTTTATTGGGTATCTTTGCAAGGGTAGGTTTCCCTAAGGAAATGCTAACTGATCAGTGCACGCAATTTATGTCTGGCCTGATGCAGAGTCTATGTAAAAAGGTGCAGGTAGAACACCTAGTGACTAGCCCATACCACCCCCAGACCAATGGCTTGTGTGAAAGGTTTAATGGAACCCTGAAGCAGATGCTTAAAACCTTTGTGGAGTCACAGGGAAAGGACTGGGAGCATTACCTGCCACACCTCCTATTTGCTTATAATAGAGGTGCCCCAGGAATCCACTGGTTTCTCCCCCTTTGAACTCCTATATGGACGCAGAGTGCGTGTCCCCCTTGATCTGATCAGGGAGGGATGGGAAGGGAAATTGGGTGCTCAAGAGGCCTCAGTAGTAGACTATGTGATAAGGTTCAGGGACTGAATGCATAGCCTAGTGGGGGAGGTACAGGAAAACCTAAAGGCTGCCCAGTCTAAGCAGAAGCAGTGGTATGACCAGAATGCCAGAGAGAGAGAGTGTATGATGTGGGACAGAAAGTGCTTGTTTTAATACCCATGAGACAGAACAAACTACAGGCTGCCTGGGAGGGTCCATTTACTATCCTAAAGAGGATGAATGATGTGAACTATGTGGTGTCTCTGGATGAGGAGGGTAAAAGGCAAAAAATCTATCATATAAATATGATAAAAGCTTATTATGACAGAGAACCCACAGTGTTAACTGTGTGTAGTTTGCCTGGGGAAGAGCATGAGACTGACCCTCTTGTTGATTTACTGGCCCCCACCAGGAAAAACAACACCCTAGAAGCTGCCCAGATTAGTGCCCACTTAACTGGGGATCAGCGGCATCAGCTGTCTGAGGTGCTTAGGCCTTACTACAGCGTGTTCACAGGGAAGCCTGGCAGGACACACCTAGTCACACATCATGTAGATACTGGGAATCACCATCCCCTCAGACAAACAGCTTACAGGGTATCCTTGCAGGTCAGTGCTGACATAAAAAGGGAGATAGAGGAGATGCTAGAGCTTGGAGTGATTTGTAAGTCCCACAGCCCCTGGGCCTCCCCAGTGGTACTAGTCCCCAAAAAGGACAAAACCACTAGGTTCTGTGTAGATTACAGAAAGCTAAACTTGGTGACTGAATTTGATGCTTATCCTATGCCTCGCATAGATGAGCTACTGGACAGGCTAGCAGGGGCCAAGTATCTGAGTATCATGGATCTCAGCAGGGGATACTGGCAGATCCCTATGACCCCAGAAGCACAAGAGAGATCTGCCTTTATCACTCCTTTTGGGTTATATGAGTTCCAAGTGATGCCCTTTGGGATGAAAAATGCCCCTGCCACATTCCAGCGGCTAGTTAACCACTTATTGGAGGGGCTAGAGGGGCAAGCTGTTGCATACCTGGATGATATTGCAGTGTTCAGTGATACCTGGGAGGAACACCTCACACATTTAGCCAGTGTATTGGACCGAATAGCCACTGCTGGGCTAACTATAAAACCAGATAAGTGTCAGCTGGGCATGGGGGAGGTCCAGTACTTGGGTCACCTCATGGGAGGATGGGTACTGCGCCCCGAGCCCAGTAAAACTGAAGCCATAATGGCCTGGCCCACCCCTAAGACAAAGAAACAGGTTATGTCCTTCCTGGGTACCGCAGTGTACTATAGAAAGTTTGTGCCACACTATAGTACCATAGCCAAACCCCTAACAGACCTTACAAAGAAAAGCCTACCTCTAACAGTCAAATGGACCCCTGAGTGTGACAGGGCTTTTAATTTACTGAAAATTGCCCTTACGGCCTCCCCTGTACTACAGGCCCCTGATTTCCACGGGAGATTCATAGTGCAAACGGATGCTTCTAACTGGGCTAGGGGCTGTGCTGAGTCAGGTGGATAAGAAAGGTGAGGAGCACCCCATTGTGTACCTCAGCAGGAAATTACTCCCGCGAGAAGTGGCATATGCCACTGTGGAAAAAGAGTGCCTTGCTATAGTTTGGGCCTTGCAAAAGCTACAGCCTTATCTGTATGGACGCCAGTTTACAGTGATAACTGACCACAATCCCTTACACTGGCTACATAGGGTAGCTGGCTCAAATGGTAAACTCCTCAGGTGGAGCCTAGCTCTACAACAACATGAGTTTACCATACAACATAAAAAGGGCAGTACGCATGGTAATGCTGATGGTCTGTCACGCCAGGAAGAGTGTCCCCTTTGACACGCATCGGGAGTGGCTTGTAGCCACCCCCTTTTGCGTCTCTTATTGGGGGAGGTGTCACAAATATCTCAAGATTCAGCTGCTAAGGAGTTAACTTTGTGTAGCTTGCACTCAAAACAGTTATTTGTTTTCAAGAAGAATTGTGTTTGTATTTTCTTTTAAGTGCCAGAACCCCCTAAATAGCCACCAAATGTTAGTGTGTATGCATTGGGTCATAAAGTCACTGAAACTCTTAGTCACAGAGATACACAGGATAAAGTTTATGGCTTAAGCTGTCAATAGAATGCCTGATGCAAAAAAGGCCCTTCATTACAACTGACCAGGTCACTGGCTGGACATTGGTATATTATGTACATATGTGGGTTAAAAGTGTTATAACCTTAACGGCAGGTAAATATGACAACCTATGGCATATTTGATATCAAAACGATTCTCCCAATAAAACTAAAAAGGTTCTAAATATGTAAATATAGACATTTCTTACCTAGCAGGAATGATAATGGATTGTATAAATTCAGGCAAGAAATTAGTCTATTGAAGGTTGTAAAGACAGGGGGGTTTCTTAGCCCGCCCAGGAGGGTGTGGTTAAGCAACCTGATCTCTGAAAAGTAGGGTTTAAGAATCTTATTTTTTAACAATAAGATTGTCATTCTTACAAGGGGAGCTGCTGCACAGAAGTAAGAAGCCATCTTTTCCATGCCAGCCCCTGGCGCAGATCTTGAAGACTAGGAAAGTATTCAATTCTGTTTTCTCCTTTTTATTTTAAAATACTGTTTGCGTGTGTAATTTTATTTGTAACAACTTTTTATTAATAATGCATTGTGCATAATAAATAATTCCTTTATTAAGTTTGGCCTTTGTCTAATAATTGAACCACGTTACTGAAAGAGACTGGAATATTAGAACTGTATAATTTAGATTATTTTCTGCTAAATTGTATTTCTAGAGTTAATGTGTAAAGACGGGTTTTTTCTTAAGATTTTCCCTTTAATAAATTTTAAGTGGTGGCAGCATTTGAGCTATAGGATTTATAGTTTATTGTGGGTGGCATTGGAAAGGGAGTGTTGGGCATTTCTCTTACGTCTAGTACAGATTAAGGGAGTGCAAATTAACTCTTGCACCCACTAAACTGAATCACAAGCTTGCCTGGTGTGGCTAGATTGTGACCTATAGGTGACAGAAAAGGGGGCTGAAAACCCTTTCTGTGCCAAATAAGTGACTGGCACAGGGTTGGATATCCTTGGTTCGTCACACCTATAGATTTATAAAAGTCATGACCAGTTAGATAAGTGGACACACAGCAAAAGTACATGGTTTAATTACACAATCAGTAAATATGCAGTTAACTTTTATATCCCTATGTGTTGTATGATATGTTAATTTTATACATGCTGTAAAATATCTTTCAATAAAGCTCTTTGGAAAATTAAAAAATATATATATATATATTATTCAGGAAATTGTTGTTCCTTCTCTCTGTCCCAATCCTCCTCATAAAGAATGCCTGTTGCGCAACTTGGATGTTGTGCATGCTCTAAAATTCTACCTACACGCGACTAAGGATTTTTGCCAGTCTTCTGCCCTGTTTGTTTGTTTCTCAGTAAAGCGTAAGGGTCAGAAGGGTACTTCTACTTCTCTTTCCCTCTGGTTGAGAAGTATGACTAGTTTTGCTTATGATACTACTGGACAGCAGCCTCCTGAGAGAATTACAGCTCATTCCACTATGGCAGTCTCCTCTTTTTGGGCTTTCAAAGATGAAGCTTCTATGGAACAGCTTTGCAAGGCTGCAACTTGGTCCTCTTTGCATACTTTTTTATATTTTACAAATTTGATACTTTTTCCTCGGCTGAGACCTGTTTTTGGAGAAAGGTTCTTCAAGCGGTGGTGCCTTCTCTTTAGGTCTGCCTATCTTGTTCTTCCTCCCTGTTCATTCTGTGTCCTCTAGCTTGGGTATTGGTTCCCACTAGTAATTGAATGACGTTGTGGATTCTCCATATCTTAGGAAAGTAAACAAAATTTATTCTTACCTGATAAATTTCTTTATTTCCGGATATGGAGAGTCCACGACCCACCCTTTATTAAGACAGTTATTTTTGACTAAACCTCAGGCACCTCTACACCTTTGTGTTATTATTTTTCCTTTTCCCTTCGGTCGAATGACTGGGGATTATGGGTAGGGGAGTGACACTTAACAGCTTTGCTGCGATGCTCATTGGCCAGGAGTGATATTCCCACTAGTAATTGAATGACATTTCTTGTTCCGCCCTCAATACTTGTGGACTCCACAGCTTGGATATTAATTTCCCCAGAAGATTGGCTTGTGGATTCTCACCACCTTTATGATAGAAAATATAATTTATGATTACCTAATAATAATAGATTTTTTTCTTTCATGGTGTCGAGAGTCCACAAGACCTTGCCCATTTTTTTATAGATTTTTGGTAATTTTTTATTGTATGCACCTGCTTTTTTTTTTTTTTTTTTTGCTCTTATCCGTTCCTTCCTTCCTTTCTTCTTCTTACTTGACTATATATCAGACTATTTTCCAGCAAGGTGGGAGGGGGTTTTAAGGGCTCTTGGGATTTTGGGAATCTCTGCCACCTCCTAGTGGTGTTAAATTCACTTCTTTCATGCTGGTCATTAGTACTGCCACCACCAAACAAAAAGAAAGGGCGGGGCTCATGGTCTCATCATCATGAAAGAAATGAATTTATCAGGTAAGCATAAATTGTGTTTTATTTCATCAGAGAAAGAGAGTCCACAAGTCATCACATGTGTGAATCAATACCCTAGAAGTGGGGTCCGCTATACCACCGTGAAATAGGGGGAAGGGCAAACCGTGAAGACAGGACATAACTATTCATGCACTATGGCCTGCAGAACTTTAATGGCAATGGGAGCCTAGGCGAAGCATGCACATTATAGTGATAAAACTTTGCAAAGGTGTTAAAAGAAGAAGTAGCTGCCTTACAAAGCTGATCAATAGAAGCCTTATTACAAAAGGCCCAATAAGTAGCAACTGCTGTAGTGGAATCCAGGTTTTTTTTCTTAGCAACCAAATAAGCCTTGAGAATTAAAGCTTTAAGGGAAGCCAAACTTTCTGACCTTTGTGAGGCCCCGAAAAGTCTAACATAAAGAGAAAAAGAAAGTCTGAAATCTTTTATGGCTTCAGCATATTTGATAGCTTTTACAACATTCTGGTTGTGGTGAAGATGCTACTTGAAATTCTTAGGATTTGGACAAAAAGAAAGAACCACAATTTCCTGATTGATAGTATCTGTAGATACTACCTTAGTAAGAGAAGAATAGCTAGTGCGAAACACAGCCTTAGGTTTGCATGATCAAGCTGAAAGCTCAGAAACCATTCTAGCCAAAGAAATAGCTAGAAGAAAAATAACCTTCCAAGATAAAAGCTGAAGGTCTAAACAATGCATCAGCTCAAAAGGAGGAGTTTTAAGAACCCTCAAAACCAGATTAAGATTCATAGGAGGAGAAACTGGAGAAATAACTGATTAAATTCTAAATCAGAGCCTGAACAAAGGCCTTGAAGTCAGGAATTTTAGCAATTTTCTTATGAACCAAAACAGCTGAATCTGACCCTTCAGTAAACTAGCTGCTAAACCTTTATCTAGACCTTTCTACAGGAACTCTAAAAGCACCATGCTAAAAAGATTTTCCAGACCTTATGAGAAATACATCTGGTAACAGATTATCTAGCCGTAATCATGGTATCAATAACCTTATTAGAAAAACCTCTCTGGGAAAGAATTAAGCTCTCAATCACCATGCCATCAAATATAGAGTTTTGATATCGTTATAAAAGAAAGAGCCTTGAGAGAGAAGATCCTTTCTTAGCAGAAGCCTCCAAGGCAGGCACGAGGACATCTGAACCAGATCTGCAAACCAAATCCTACAAGGCCATGCAGGAGCAATTAGAATTGCTGAGACTTGTTACTGCTTGATACTGGCTATCACTCCAGACTGGATAGCATCACAAGCGGAGGAAAACCGTAAATCAGGTTGAATGACCAATAAACCACTAAGAGTACTTTTCAGACTTGCCTGAGACCTGGCACAATATTGAAGCAGTTTGTGATTCAAATGAGAGGCCATGAGATCTATTTCTGGCAGACCCCAATGTCTCACAAATTGGTTAAAAACTTCCTGATTCAGAGACCATTCCCTCATAAAGAAGGCAAAATAAAATGACTGAGGATCATGGGAAGTGGGAGGGATTTAAAGCTCTGGTGTTGGGGTGTCTTTTGATCCTCCTGGTGGTCAGGAGAGAAATATTGCGACACATGATGGTTTCTGGATACTTACCATCTGATGAAAGAATTAAAAACAAAAAACATTGATAAGTGCCGTTTAAACATGAAAATATCTGGGCAGCTTACCAGTTGAGTGGCCTAATTATATCCATATCATACAGGTATCCTTACCTGAGAGCCTGAAAAGATGTTATTAAAACATACTACTACTTTACTTTCATCATATGCCAATAGACTTTCCTACAGGATGATGGACCAGAAGAGGGCTCTACTGCAGTATTCCTTTTGTTCCTGTCTTTAACACAAGTGGGTGGTCCGGTGCTCTCATGATTCTAAGGGGAAATTTGAATTTCCATATTGTACATATTAATGTACCCAATAAGTAATGAAAACTGGAAACAAAATATAACCAGACCATAGAACAAGCCACTGAGCTTTTTTCGTTCCTGGCAGATTTGTTTAATTTCCGCTTGTATTTGTAAATTAAATATGTAGATTAAATTGTAAAGACCTGAATGCTTAAACCACATGTAATGCAATATTGCTTGTTTTTACAAAAAAAAGTTAGGAAAAGCTAATGAAAGCTAATAGTCAAGTGTTTGAGTAATAGTATTAAGGTCTATTTTCAAGTTCCAAAGACCTTAAATGAATACTAAATATTTTCTTTAATGATTCAGATAGAGCATGTATTTTTAAGCTACTTTCTTTCCTAAGAGAGAGTCTACAACGTCATTCAATTACTAGTGGGAATATCACTCCTGGCTAGCAAGAGGAGGCAAAGAGTACCACAGCAAAGCTGTTAAGTGCCACTCCTCTACCCATAATCCCCAGTCATTTCCTTTGCCTCTGTCAATGGAGGAGGTAATGTTTGGTGTGTGTGGCCCTCTCTGCATCGGGCAGCGATGGTTCCGATTGTGGTGGTGTGGGTGGATTAAGAGGGAGGTGGGTGGGTGGGCGGCCCATCACTGCAGGGGGGTGGGAACAATTTGGACCTCTACACTACAGAAAATATCTCCTAAAAGCGTCAGGGAGGTGGGAGGAGGGATATTGATCTGGGAGGGGTAGGGTAATGGGGGGGCAGCTACACTATAGAAAAAAAAAAATAATAAATATGTACTAAATTGGGGTTTATTGGTACTGGCAGACAGCTATCAGTACCTAATATGGCGGCAATAGTTAGAAGGGAGAGGGTTAGAGAACTGTTTGTGGGGGGGGGGGGGGGGGGAATCATGGAGGTTGAAGGATTAGGGGGGATCCTACACTGCAGGTCACTGGGGGTGACCAGTGGGGGGTGTGGGAGGGAAGAGAGCTGTTTAAGAGGGATCAGGGGGTGTCTGTGTCAGGTGGTAGGCTAATCTCTAAACTAAAGCTAAAATGAACCCTTTAATATACCTGATTAACCCCTTCACTGCCCCTATTCTTGGAATATCTCGACAGACCGCCGGACTACGAGGCCAGCGAAGCAGTTTCCTGACGTTCTGTCTATGCTTTGTACATCGGATCTGCAATTAGCGGCCTTCTAATTACCAAAAAGCAATGGCAAAGCCATATATGTCTGCTAATTCTGAACAAAGGGGATCCCAGAGAAGCTTATATAACCATTTGTGTGACTGCACAAGCGATATATAAATAATTTCAGTGAGAAACCCAAAGTTTGTGAAAAAGTTAACGATTTATTTTATTTGATCGCATTTGGTGGTGAAATGGTGGCATGAAATATACCAAAATGGGCCTAGATCAATACTTTGGGTTCTCTACTAAAAAAAATTATATAGTTTTGATAGGTAAATAAAAAATAAACAAGGCTCTATTTCTGTTTAAATGTAGTGATGGTAAAAATGCTCTGTTGTTTTGGGGAAGTCTTAGTCAGAAATGCCCAGTCCTTAAGGGATTAATAGGCGAATAAAAATATAAATGTTCATTATATGTTCTTAAATACTCAGATACATCATTCCAATTCACCAGGCTACTCATGCGTTCACACAAACATCCAGACCAAATTTGAATCGTACAAACTAAAATAATTCATAGAATATTTTAATAATAAAAATATACCTGTAAATAATCTGTGTATAAAATATATAATTTCTATAAATCACTGTTAGTCTTCTACTGATGGATGAAAACAAAGTTGCAAACTAAACATTAGTGCAATCTTTTTTTCTTAATATGACTATTTTAATTTCACACTCTTGCACCAGTGGGTAGATGTCCTCTAAACAACAGAGGCCCTGATTATGAGTGGAGCGCTATCATTAGCATGAGGAGTGTAAACGCAATTGTGAAATTGCAGTGTTCTTTGCACTTAGAGGGACAGTCAAGTAAAAAAAAAAAACCTTTCATGATTTAAATAGGGCATGTAATTTTAACAACTTTTCAATTTACTTTTATTACCATTTTTTTTTTGGTATTCTTAGTTGAAAGCTAAACCTAGAAGGTTTATATGCTAATTTCTTGGACCTTTTAGGCTGCCTCTAATCTGAAAGCATTTTGACAGTTTTTCTTCACCACTAGAGGGCGTTAGTTCATGTGTTTCACATAGAAAAAATTGAGCTCCTAGGAGTCAGCACTGATTGGCTAAAAATGCAAGTCTGTCAAAAGAACTGAAATAAGGGGGCAGTTTGCAGAGGCTTAGATACAAGGTAATCACAGAGGTAAAAAATATATTATTATAACTGTGTTGGTTATGCAAACTGGGGAATATGTAATAAAGGGATTATCTACATTTTTCAACAACAAAAATTCTGGTGTTTACTGTCCCTTTAAATCCATATTACAAGTGGAGCACTGTTTAAGCAGTGTTTACCACTAATTCGTTTATGCTCCCCGTATTTTCTATGGGCGGCATTGAGCGGCAATGTCCACTTGTATTAAAGTTGAATATAAATGCCATCACTTGAACGCAATTGCATTTAACTCTTAAACTTCTTACGCTACCTTAAAGGTTACATTAAGAGTTTGGCCAGAGGAAAAAGTTGAACTAAACTACTGTATTAATCCCTAAAGCGGACTTTGCGGTTTAAGAGTTATTAGAGTAGAGGGCTTATGACTATTGTAAGCATGAGTATGGGTTTTTTTCCACATTTCTCTCTCCGATGAAGCACTATCCAGGGTGCTGAACCTAAAATGGGCTGGCTCCTAAGCTTTACATTGCAACTTTTAAAACAAAGATAGCATGAGAACAAAGAAAATTTGATAATAGGAGTAAATTAGAATGTTGCTTAAAATGGCATGCTCTATCTGAATCATGAAAAAAAAAATTGGGTTTAGTGTCCCTTTAAATGTATTGTTATACCGAAAGTTCAATTGGGAATAAGAGGTGGAAAGTTGGAAAAAAAAATGACTTCAAGCTGAATGCAGATGGATTTATTTGCTTAAATCAGTCCAACCATCTGGGCTCAATGAATATAATAAATTTAAGCCCTTTTTGTGAAACGTTAAAAGAACAACAGTATAAAATGGAATTAAACAAATAGATGAGTAAGATGTGTACTGTCTGCAAAATAAGTTTATAACTCAGCAACACTACACTAAAACACCTAATGATGGTCCCAGGGCATGAAATGTCTCATGCAATTGGATACACTTTGAGATATTAGGCTAATATCTAAATGTTTGGCAAGATGACAATAACATTACTTTTGTTGGATAAGAGGGTAATAAGATCAAATTAGGGGACATGACAGTAGGTATTAGGAAACTATCATTGTAATAATATGATGGGCAGTTCACTCTATTCAATCATTATATCGATTTGATATGTTAATATTGCAGTATACATTTCACCTTATGATAAGAATGCAACTCACTATAGAGACATTAAACACTAACTAAATGCTAGACAGAATGATGCATTCAAAGAAAAGATTAGTCTAAGAATAACATTTAGTCATATTTTTTAAAGTTTCATTAGCTGTTTAATTATTGACAAACTAAGTGTAAAGTTTTAATGTCTATTAAACGATGGGAGCTGCCATGTTTTAACTTATCTTACCTTTTCTGCGGTGGCCAATTAGAGACAATTATAAATAGGTCACTAGAGTGTACCACCAATGGCTGTGTGGAATATAACTGTGTTCTGCACTTCTATTTCTAACAGGAACGGAAAAGCTAACAATTTCAGAGTGGGTTTACAGGAAAAGGGGACAAAAATAATAATAATGAAAATATATTGCAGATATATATATATATATATATATATATACACACACTTTATATTACCATCTCAAAGTGTTTAATGTCCCTTTAAGATTCCAATAAGATCCTGGTCAGAGGATAGGATATATAAAAATTCAGCTAATTTCACGGCACAAACATTAGCACTTTCAACACAAGGTGTATCGCTGTTATTCTTCATTATATTTTTTTATTTAATTTGAAGTACTTTATTTTCTTAGTGTGTCTATTTGATTTTTTTTATATATCTATACTGTTAAGCACCTTTAATATGAAGCACATGACCCATTTATTCCCCAAGATCTTTTTCAACATAATGTTATTTTTAATTAATATCATCCTCATAAATATTATAATGCCACTGGGTACCATTACAATACACTTGGGGATGCCTTAGACTGGATTCACATCATCAGTGGGAGTGTCAGTGTGCGGCATGCAATAAAGAGACGCTGGAGCGGCCAGCCCACACACTTTGCAAAAGCTGCAGGGGGGGGGAGGGACATGCTAGGTAGTTGAAGAGGGTAGATAGGGGGGCTCTCAATTTTTAAATTTTCTCACACAGTTGGTGTACTTATACTATAATCTGATGTATGCAGCGTGTTATAAACTAGGTTATATTTAAGCAGGAGGAGGTCTATCCTTATGAAGAGATAGATATCACAAGGACTCAAACTAGAGGCTCAGATTTTCAATAACATCTATTAGCATTTCACAATAGGAACTTGCATTCTAACTATGCAGTTTTATAAAGCTAATTATAAGATGTACATATTAAATAATAATCATTTGAAAGTACATTTAGCAGCATCTCACCAGTGCATTTATACTTGTTCATTGTATTTTTACAGTAGCTGCCGAGATTGTAAGGCAACTTGCAACATTGTTAGTTTTCTACTGGGCACTTAGTCAGATGATTAAAGAGCACATACAATACATATGCTCCCCTGTCCTCTGCAGCTCGCCTCTGGCAGAAAGAATTCACCTGGCGGAACTTAACTTTGCACGCAAGCGCTATTTTGCGCTTGCGTGCAATCCCGCCTGCACTCGCACAGCCAATAACGCATGTAACTTCCAACATAAAAAATATAGCCACTACTTATTTTCTTTATCTATCTTGCCTATAGCATTGAGCCAGTGACTATTTACCTTGATACACAGCCCTGACATAGTAAGATCATTGTATTAAAGGGACATTAAACACTTTGAGATAGTAATAAAAAATTATAAATTGTATATTTAAAAACCCTCTGCAATATACTGTACTTTCGTTATATTTTTGTCCCCTTTTCCTTTAATTCCATTCTGAAGTTGTGAGTTTTTCTGTTCCTGTTAGAAATGGAAGTGCAGAGCACTGTTATATTCCACACAGCCTTTGGCTGCACACTCTAGTGACCTATTTATAACTGTCTCTAATTGGCCACAGCAGAGAAGGTAACCTAAGTTACAACATGGCAGCTCCCATTGTTTTATAGACACTAAAACTTTACACTTATTTTGTGTCAGGGATTCACCCTGCTTTCGTTTGTTATTTGCTACCAATTTTACTCACCTGTCTCCTCGCTTCCTGCAGAGTGTGTAATGCTGTTCAATACACCTAGGCGCCTTTTCATAGCCAAACTGGAGAACATCATCACTGAGATACAAGTTGCAGTCTCAGAATTATGATGTCATCACTATTTAAAGTGCCTCAGTTCAGTCTGCTTTGCGCTTGTTGTCTCATACTTCTTTGTGAGTTCCTGTGTTCCAGATCCTGTATATAACCTGGCTTGTTTGACGTCCCTTCTAGTTCCTGATCCCTGACTTGTTCCTGTCTCTGCTGATATCTTAGTTCCTGACCCTTGCTCGTCTGACTTCTCGCTTTGGCTCCTGACCCGGCTCGTCTGACTACCAGCTCTGGCTTTGACTCCTAGCTTGTCGTTTGGCTATGGGACCTATAATGCTTTTTGTATTTGCTGTCATAATTAAATTTTCATGTGATTTCTGCTGCTATTTGGTGCACTTTCCTCCAAACTTTCTAATATGACATTTCCTAAGTATAACCTTATGTCATCCCTTTCTTGAGATATTCTAGGTGTGATATATTCTGTGTGTTCTACTATGCTTGGACTGACCCCCACCCCTTTGCCTAGTTTAAAATATTCTCAAAGCGGGGGCGTGTCCGTGCGGCGGCCATGAATGGTCGCAATATCTGAAGCTCCTGCCGGGATCCTGACAATCCGCCAATTATTATTGGAACACTGGTCTTTTGTTAAATACATTTTGCGATTTTAAACTTATGTTCTTCTGGGGGATCCAACTGCTTGAAAACCACAGTGTATTAATTACCGCAGAGCACAGATCTGGACCTTTGAGGCCTATGGTGGCGGCCTAATACGGAGCCTCAGGACCCCCCCCCCCCCAGCATCCTGGCTAGGTATAGCAGTCACTGACAACTGCCACCATCTACCTTATAAGGGGGACCCATCTATTGCTATTAGAGGGCTACCTGTACAGATATTCTCACGGAGGAAGATATATCTTAACTACAACATACAAATGGAGGCAATTATTGATAAATAGGAAGCCAAGCTGATCCGGCTCACACACGATCACTTCCGGAGCCTAGAGACGGAGTTGTGTAAAATTATTTGCGGGGCACCCCCGCTTGAGAAAATCGATCGACAGCACTTCGACCGATACCCAGAAGGCAGCGACCTCACCCCTCCCATAGTGGATACACCAAGCAGTGATATTAATCTCTCAACTGGTTCTGTGAGTCTGGGCGATGACAAAGCCCTTCGCATCCCAGAGTATTCGATTGTAGAGCAGGAGACCTGGCGCACAAAATCTGAGACTGTCACCCCTCACAGATCTCTACTTTCAACAACTGCCGGGGACAAAATAGGTGGAGGACTTTGCCCTGTCTCTGAGAGCCAGCCCCATATGGAAAAATTGAGGCCATGGAACAGGCTTTATAAAGCAGCCCAAGACAGTACCTACCTCGTTGTCATGGGTGACTCACAAAATGAGGCGGCGAGACAAGTGAACTGAAAGTCTCCAAAAGGGACCAGTTACCTACTACTAACCTGTCTCCATGGATCCTATGTGAACATCTTCAGAGACCAAAGTCGACGGACAATAAGGATATCGATCAGATGTGTGGCCACAAAGCAAAGGCAGACGTCACAGATACTAAGATCTGCACTGAACGAGTGGTACAGCCAGACTCTTTTGGATTAGAATGGAAGGTTCTTTTTTCTTTATCGTGGATAAGTACTGTCCTATTCTCTGCTCAGTCACGCATTATTCTATTATCTGTAAAGTCTAAAACTCACCAGAGACATTATAAGCTAGGAATTGGTTAATTCCAGAACGGTCAGATAGAAATGAGCAGCCAAACCTGTCTAAAAATAATAAGTAACCAGTTTATACCTTATTGCACCGACCTACTCATATAAAATATCCCTCAAGAAATTATGCTAGGTAGACTTTTGCAGAACCATATGTTCAGGAGACTTATACTGCCCTACTTACCCCACCTCAGAGATACCACACCTTTGCTTGTGGTAATAATAGATAAATTGTCTCATGAGAGTGTAACAAATCCCTACTTTGCTCTCTGTCAAGTGATACTTGGGGTTTCTATATTTCATTAATTGCATACCCTAACTGAGCTGTCTATGAAGACTGACTAGTCTAATTCATATAGCTCTGGGAGGGGTAATAAGATATGTTTTGTACATACGTTTTGAGTCTGATTTGTTTATGCATATATTTTATTCTATCCTTTCTTTCTTTTTCCCCACTGTGTGTGAGCTGTGAGATAGAGCTGGCCTAACATATTTGATATTTTGAAAACTGAGCTCTACTTTTAGGCTTCAATTTCCTCTTTGAGCATATGATATATCACACTTGAATTATACAATTATACTACGTTACCTATAGTTTATATGTATGTATATATATGTATATACTTATACTACGTACAGTTCTTTAAGGTCCAAAATAAATCACTACAAGTTTGCTTCCAGTTCTTGTAACAAAGCAGTAATAGCAGACAAAGTTTTATGAGAGTGTAGTAGGGTGCGTGGGCCCATGCCTGATCTATGCTTTTTGTTATTTATGTATAGCGTGGGCCTTTTATATGTGACTATTTAAACACCCTAACTGAGCTGTTTATGAGGTCTGAATAGTCTAATGCACATAGTTTTAGGAGGGGTGTTCAAAATCGGAGCATGAGTGCAAAACTGATTTGGCTGCTACTGAATTCTTGCACTCTAATGCTTTTACAATAGAATGTAAATATATGGTCACTAGGTAGACAATTACTATAATGCAGCTGCCTTCACATTCACCTTCCTGTGAACTTTAGATGGTCACATCTGTTTCTATATTCTATGATATTCAGTCTTAACTCTTTGTACTCTGTGACAATGTTTTCCGGTAAGCCTTCCCCCATTTGTGTAATTGTTTATTTACTTACTCATTCTAAAATATTGGCAATGATGGCTCCCTCATCATCATTATGACTTTTGACTCTAATGAGAGAGAAAAAAAAACATGGGTCCAAAAGAGGCCCTTCCTTTCTTATTCCCTCATACTCTCCTTTTTGATTTTCCTGGGTGCGTAGCGATTCAAGAGTGGCCGTTGTAGTTTAATTAGGGGAAACTCTCCGTAACTAAGTCTTTATTTATAAAGGGAAATTACATCACATTCAAAAAGAGGTTATTGTGAGGTACAGTCGGTTTTCTTTCTTGATTTGTACTCATTAGCATAGCACATTTTTTTTGTATGCACATTGGTTCTTTTATACTATACTTTGTGGAACTGCACGTTGTCTATATATGTAATATTTAAACCTCAATAAAAATTATTACAAAAAAAAAATTCTCTAAGCGTGCTACCATCCTCTCCCCCTACACACCTGCATCCATATTACAACAAAAACGAAGAGAGCCAACCAGGTTTGAGGCAGTAGAGATGCAATTTAATGGTGCTAGTTTGATATTAGAGTAGTACAAAACGTGAAATAACCCAAACGTGCAACAAGTGTCCTATTACGCGTTTTGTGTGTCACACTTCAGGTGCAATCCATCCTTACTGTACAAATTGTACCCAAGTGAAAAGTCAGCCCAGTGCTCTAAATAGTCAAACCCCTCATTTATACACCATGTTTTTAGCCAAGAATTAACTGACCTTAGCTCCCTCTGCGTTACTGGTTTAGCATATGGCCCTGCAATTATCTCTGAAAATATTACCTTGGAGGCCCTTGCTTTAAGCTTGCAACCTAACTCACTGAAGTCATTTTTTAGGACACTCCATCTCCCACTGATTCCTTCATTAGTGCCAATATGCACCATAATCAGTCCCCAGATCCATTTAACAATGTATCTATTTAAGGGGTCTGGATGACAACTCCTAATAATAGAGTCTCCTACAACCAACATCTGCCTAAGGCCCAGACTTGTATGCCCCTCTTCCATTACTGAATGATGTTCACTATAGTATGCCCCACTTCCATTACTGAAGGACTGCTCACTATTATGTGCTCCTTTTCCATGACTGAAGGACTCATGACTATACTAGGCAGAACAGCCCTCTCTGACATTGTCTCCCCTGAACTGATATCCCCATCATCTTCACTCAATATGGCAAATCTGTTGGGGTGTACCAGCTCAGAACTGGCCTGTCTCTTCCACTTACTTTTACTACCTCTTCTAACTGTTACCCTGCTATTTCCCGGAGTCTCCCCATCTAAATCCTCTCCATTCCCACTGCTAGAACCATGAACAAACTGCTCGGTCATATCCATTTTACTTTCAAGTGTCTGAATATCACTCAGTGTTGCAATTCATTCCTCCAGAACTCTAATACAAGTTTCTAAAGAGACAATATGCTCCCACTTGCCACAGATATATAATCCTGAAGTGGCTTCTCCAGCGATGCAAATATATGACAAGCTATACACTGAATTAGATTCTCACACATTACTTACTTTAAAGTTTTATCTTAAAAATCTAAAAGATTCATATTCACCCTTGGTTACTCCAATCCCTTATTTTCTCTAACTCCCTTAGTTATCTAACTCTATACTAAAAGGGACAGTCTAGTCCAAAAAAAAAAAAACTTTCATGATTCAGATAGGGCATGTAATTTTAAACAATTTTCCAATTTACTTTTATCACCAATTTTTCTTTATTTTCTTGGTATTCTTAGTTGAAAGCTTAACCTAGGAGGTTCATATGCTAGTTTCTTAGACCTTGAAGGCCGCCTCTTAAGAATGCATTTTAACAGGTTTTTCACCACTAGAGGTTGTTAGTTCATGTTTTAATATAGATAACACTGTGCTCATGCACATGAAGTTACCTGGGAGCCATCACTGATTGGCTAAACTGTAAGTCTGTCAAAAGAACTGAAATAAAGGGGCAGTCTGCAGAGGCTTAGATACAAAAGATAATCACAGAGGTAAAAAATATATAAATATAACTGTTTGGTTATGCAAAATTAGGGAATGGGTAAAAAAAGGGATTATCTATCTTTTAAAACAATAGCAATTCTGGTGTAGACTGTCCCTTTAAACATAGAAACTAATTGCAGCAAGCCCTCACAGATCAAAGCTCACAGAGTTAATTAACAAAATTTATAATATACAGTAGGTTCACACAGGTGAAACTAATTACTCCCCTAATTATACACACACAAGAAGATAGGGAAAACTGTTAAAAGCAAGCTTAAATAAAAACAATGGAATATAAGTTTAAAACTGCACACCTTAAACAGCAAACAATTTAAAAACTCCCTGAGTTATTTAACTCTATACTTAAACAGAATAACTTTCTTAATACACAGAAACTAAATGCAGCAAGTCCTCATAGAGCAAATCTCACAGAGTTATTTACCTAAATGTATAGTATAGGCCCACACAGGTGAAACTAATCCCTCTGCTAATTACACACACACAAGAAGATAGAGAAAAATCTGTTAAAAGTTAATAGCATGCTTAAATAAAAACAATTAAATATAAGTTTAAAACTGCATTCCTTACACAAAACTCCCTTAGTTATCTAAATCTATATTTAAACAGAGAAACTTACTTAACACAGAAAAACTAAATGCAGCAAGCCCTCACAGAATTAATTAACTAAATTTATAGTTTAGCCCCACACAGGTGAAACAAATCCTTTCCCTAATTACTCACATACAAGAAGATAGAAAAATAAAAGAAACTGTTAAAATTAAAAAGCAAGCGTAAATAAAATCAATTAAATATAAAAGTTTAAAACTGCACACTTTACACAGCAAACAATTTAAAAACTCCCTTAGTTATCTAACTATATACTTAAAGGGATAGTAAACCCCAAAATTTTCTTTTTAGGATTCAGATAGAACATACAATTTTAAACAACTTTCCAATTTACTTCCATTATCAATTTTGCTTCATACTCTTGTTATATATTGCTGAAGGGACAGCATTGCACTACTGGCAGCTAGCTGAACACATCTATTTAGCCAATCACAAGAGACAAATGTGTGCACGCACCAATTAGCAGCAGCTCCCACTAGTGTATGTTATGTGCGTATTCATTTTTTATCAAGGGATACTAAGAGAACAAAGCACATTTGAAAATAGAAGTGAATTTAAAAGTGTCTTTAAATTACATGCTCTATCTGAATCATGCAAGTTTAATTTTGAATTTCCTATCCCTTTAAACAGAGTAACTTATTGAACACAGAGAAACTAAATGCAGCAAGTCCTCACAGAGTAAGGCTCACAAAGTTAATTAACTAAATTTATAGTATAGGCCCACACTGGTGAAACTAATCCCTCCCCTGGTTACACACACAAGAAGATAGTAAAAAAAAAATACAAGGACAGCAGGGAGGCCTTTGGTAGTCTACAGCCCCTATAACCCTTTTCAAGGTTTGTGAATTAATGTAATATATGCAAACAAAGATTCAGGCTTCACCATGAAAATAATTGGTAAAGAGCTCAGTTAAAATGGGAAGTATCTGTAGATGATGTAGCCGAAAAGACTATTGGAAGGCCATCTAGACTAGCGACATTAACTGTAAAAAAACAGCAACATAGAAAACAACAAACAAACTGATAAAATCGATCTACATTCCTCTTCTCTTGTGATAGGAGCAATTTTAAATTTTTCAAGATATTCCTCAGAAATTTTTGGGGAGAACCATCAACCTACAAAAATTATAATGGACTTGTAAATCAGTGGGTGATTGTTGAGTTTGTAGTAGTCTGCAAAACTCTGTGCTGTACTCTCAAACTTTATACTCTGTCTACCCTTATATGTGTCTTACTGTCCTCTGGTCTACTAGATGGGCAAAAAGCCTACCCACTTTATTTCCACGTCCTCTCTTTTTAGTTTTTAGTTTGCATGTGTTCTGCAGACACATTTACTTCTTGACACGTAATAGTTCAGCAGGGTCTTGCAACTAGAGCAGCTGATTGGGTAAGCAGCCATTTCTACTTGGAATCAGCAGTGCTCTGCGGGTCCTGAGCAGTACTTTAACTTTGTGTTTAACCCATTGAGGTGCAGAGTCGCTGTTCTTAAAAAGACATGCTCTAATCAATAAGAGCATGACTAATGGCCCTTTAAGTCAAATTAATGCAAATAATGATAATAAGTAGAAAACCGATTGCATACTATTATCTGAAGCTATGGACGTCTAATGCTAAACTAAGACCTATCTGGTTAATATATCTGAATATGTGTCTTGTGATAAACATCTTATATGGCCATTCTGCCACTTTCTCCATTTTAAAATAATTACATAAAAAATAAAGGGTAATTAAAAAATGGTTGCATGAATACTAGCATTAAATGTTCTTTTATCTCCTTATTTATATACATTACTGTAGTTTACTGTAGTGATCGCTAATGTATCTGCATATTGGGGCTGCAATATTTTATAATATTTTAGAAGCCTTAAGGGCCATATGCACATTTATGGCAATTAAAACATACTGTACACATAGAGGGAGATAAGGAGATAGAAGAGAAACATAGGGAGAGAGAGATAAGGGGAAAGATAGAGATGGAGACATAGGGAAGGAAAAAGGTAGAGGAAAGATAGACATAAGGTCTTAGAGGCTCCATTTAGCTTCCATATACTTTACACCCAATTGACCCACTTTTTGAACACCACCATCTATTACCACTTCTGCCATTCTGGCAACCTGAAATAATGACACAACACAGGAGTTTGGCTAAATATGGAAAGGTCACATTTAATAATTTAATTTAAATTCAAAAAATTTCTCACTGGGTAATAACATACCCTGGGTAATAACATACCCTGGGTAATAACATACCCTGGGTAATAACATACCCTTAATCAACATAACACTCAAAAATGCGTCAGCATTTGCATAACCTGAACTTGGATCCCACGTGTCAGGGGGGGGGACCACAAACCCCCCCTGTGGCAGAGCAAAAGGGGAGGAGCGAACCTGCAGCATATACCAGCCTTTAGCTAGACCACCGAATCACGACTTAGACTGGGTATGCTACAGGATCCCCTCCGCCCCTCGCAAGCCCTGCCTACGTGCCAGATCCCGATTTCACCGCAACAACTTATCAACTTTCTCCTATATGGCTGCTTGCTTATCTTAACGCTTTCAGCTAGCTTAGACCGCTCGAGTCACCCGCTAGCTTCCAGCTGCAGCTCTCTCGATCCCCTTATTAGGGGGCACGGGCGGTCTTACTGCGATCCAACTAAGTAGCTGACATCGTGCCCCTAACCATGCCAATTTCTCTCGATATCTCTGGTTGTGACCTCTCCGCGTAGTTGTCTTTACTGCTCTCTTGCATCTAGGGAGGGTGGGAGGGAAACAAAAAAGGTTAGTACTGAAGCCACTTCCTGTTGTTCCCCCTATATGTACCTTTTCCAACCCCCCTCTTCTATCTCTTGCCCTTCAGTCCCTCCTCTCATTCTTATCTTCTACTTCCCTATTCTCTAACCTAACTCCTTCCCCCCCCCCCCCCCCCCCCCCTCTTCTCCCTTCCCCCCTGTCCTTCCAGCCAGGAGCCCAGCCCTTATGCCGCTCCGCTCTCATGCAATCCCTGCGCTCTTTTTAAGGTCTTAGAGGCTCCATTTAGCTTCCATATACTTTACACCCAATTGACCCACTTTTTGAACACCACCATCTATTACCACTTCTGCCATTCTGGCAACCTGAAATAATGACACAACACAGGAGTTTGGCTAAATATGGAAAGGTCACATTTAATAATTTAATTTAAATTCAAAAAATTTCTCACTGGGTAATAACATACCCTGGGTAATAACATACCCTGGGTAATAACATACCCTGGGTAATAACATACCCTTAATCAACATAACACTCAAAAATGCGTCAGCATTTGCATAACCTGAACTTGGATCCCACGTGTCAGGGGGGGGGACCACAAACCCCCCCTGTGGCAGAGCAAAAGGGGAGGAGCGAACCTGCAGCATATACCAGCCTTTAGCTAGACCACCGAATCACGACTTAGACTGGGTATGCTACAGGATCCCCTCCGCCCCTCGCAAGCCCTGCCTACGTGCCAGATCCCGATTTCACCGCCAACAAAGAAATACTCTTTCTGCCAAACACCTTTAAACTTTTCCCGTGACCTTTCCTTACCTTGATCATTTCCTCCAACATTCTCCTGATGTCCTCCAAAAACTGGTCATTACCGGCCTCGTTCAGGTGAACTCCGTCGCGCCTGAATATCTCTTCCCTTTTTGCCGCCAACAATGGGTGCTCCAGCACCGCTCCACCTATCCCCCTGACTGCTTTTGCCGCTACCAAATTAATCTTCCTCCTTGCTCTGTAGCCCGCTCTCTGCGTGTCAGTGTTCCTCCAAACCAACCTTGATATTATGTTTGACCATACTATCTTTACTCCTTGCCATGTTATCGCCAACCACCCCATTACACTTTTTATACTTTCTTCCAGTTCCCTCAGAGGGTATGCTCCAATATCATTCCCTCCTAAATGTATTATCATTACGTCCGGGCGCCCCCATCTCTGCCTTGCCTGCTGTATTGTGCTTACCAACTCTTCCCACCTCATTCCTCTCTTTCCTATCCACCTAACACTGGCTTCGGTGTATCTAAATCCCAAATGTGTCCCTTTTGCCAATGTCGCAGCCCTAACTTGCGCCCAGTATACGTATGAATGCCCTACCACCCATATCCTTAGTGCTCTTCCTGTAACAAATCACAAAGAAAATTGGAGAATTAAATTCATTCCGGTTGGCGCCATGACTTCGCATCCCTAATCGCAATCAAACGCCCCCTTTTGGCCTGATGTAGGACTTGTATGCTGCTGATTTCCACCTTCCCATTTTTTTAATCTGCTCGATCGAACATCCTCTAGATGCCGCACTGGTTGCTGCCCCTATTCTGAATGAGTGCGGCGCATAGTATGCATCTGACCAACCCAGTCTTTCTACCGTTCTTTCCAATACCTTCCTAAACTGAAAACCCGTGACGCCGGATCCGTCCCTATGCCTAACAAATTGCGGGCCCTCTGCCCTTGCTGTTAGCTCATAATCCCTTACTGCTGCCACCGGGCAAGTCGCGCCACCTGTCCTCCCCATTGACACCCATACCCCTTTTCCTTCCGTATCTGTTTTTGATTTCCGAATTAAAACTAGCACTGCTCGCACGCCCCATTTCACATCTTCTCGCCTTACACCACCGCCCACGTCTTTCCTATTCCTCGCCAGCAATTCCCCTATGCGCAATGCCCCATGGAAAGCCAAAGAGAAAGCTACCCTGAATACCAATGCCTCATCGTCATTGAAACATACTTTGCTGAGCACTGCTAACATTTCCGCCAACCTATCCTCTGTTATCGGCTCCCTTCTATCGCCTTGCTTCTTCTCTCCTACGCTCCACCCCTTGAATACTTTCCTTACCACAAATCTCTTTGTTATATCCTTTCTCCCATATAACTGCGAAAAATACGACACCCCCGCCAGTACTGTGCCCAACTGCCCTTTCTTCACCCCCCCTTGCTTCAATACCCATAGCCATTCTAGAAAAACCGTTTCTTCCTCGCGACCTATAATCTTGTTAAATTCGCACCACCGCTCCCAATACTTCTTGTATACTGCCCACGTTTTTGGCGCCACGGACTTCTCTACCATCTCCCTGATTCCGTCTATTTGTTGCCAATCTGCCAAAGAAGAACAGGGCAGGGTTCACCTTCCTTCCTTGCCCTTGGAGCCACCTTCCTAAATATTTCCCATTTAAACCTTGACAGTGCGTCTGCTACAATATTCCTGTACCCTGGTATATGCTGTGCTTTAAAACAAATATTGTGCTTAAGGCACTTTAATACAAAATATCTCAAATACTTAATAACCGGGTTAGATGATGACGACAAATTATTCATTACATCCACTACTGCCTTATTATCGGACCAACAGATGATTCTTTTGTTCTCTAATACATGGCCCCACAGCTCTATCGCTACTATAATGGGAAACAATTCAAGCAAAGTCATGTTCTTTATCCACCCTTTCTCCTTCCAATCTGCGGGCCATTCGCCCGCGCTCCATCTACCTTGCAAATACGCTCCAAACCCCGCACTGCCTGCTGCATCTGTGAACAACTCCAATTCTTCCACTGACCTTGCCTCTTCCCATATCCTGATACCATTAAATTCATCTAAAAATGCCTCCCACACTCTGAGGTCTTCCTTCATTTCCTTATTGACGCGCACCATATGCTCGGGCAGCTTTGCCCCTTTTGTCCCCATTTCCAACCTTCTTTTAAATAATCTACCCACCGGTATTACCCGGCACGCAAAATTCAAAACCCCCAGCAATCTCTGCATTTCTCTAAGAGTCACCTTATTCCTTTTCAACATCGTTTTTATCATATGTCTCGCCTTCTCAATCTTATCCGCAGGGAGCTCGCATTGCCCCTTTGCGGAATCTATCATGATACCCAGGAAAACCAGCCTCGTACCCGGCCCCTCCGACTTTTCCGTTGCTACTGGCACTCCCAACTGTTTGAACATTGCCTCTAGCTCTTCCTTCCAGATTCTACATTCCCCTGTCTCTTTCCTGCCTACCACCAAAAAATCATCTAAGTAGTGAGACATACTCTCACATCCTGTTTTTTCTGTAAACAACCAATGCAAAAATGAACTAAACTTTTCAAAAACTGAACAAGAAACCGAACACCCCATGGGCAAACACTTATCTATGTAATAATCACCATCAAACTTACAACCCATTAAATTAAAACTAGCTGTGTTCAAAGGCAATAACCTAAAAGCAGATTCCACATCTATCTTTGCCATCAACGCCCCTTTTCCAAGCCGTTTCACTATTCTTACCGCACTATCAAATGATTGATATTGCACTGAAGAATCCAACTTGTCAATTGCGTCGTTGACTGAATTCCCCCTGGGGTAGGACAGGTGCTGTATCATCCTGTATTTACCCTTCTCTTTCTTGGGAACTACTCCCAGGGGGGACACAATCAAGTCAGCACACGGCTTCTCTTTGAATGGCCCTGCCATTCTCCCCAATTTAACCTCCTTCCTCAATTTTTCCGCTAGTACTCCTGGAAATTCTGCTGCAGATTTTAAATTTCTCGCCTGCATAGCCCCTTTAACTTCTGTTTTAACTGGGACCACAAAACCTACACGCAAACCGTTTGTTAACAAAATCCTTTCCTCTTTCAGCGGGTACATTGCCAATTCCTCAATGATCCTATCTACCCTCAGCGGTGTTTTGGCCATTACCCGCCATTCCTCCTCCGCTACCGTTGCCCCCGTGCCCTCGAAAGGAAAACTTGCTATTGTTATTGGCATTACCCTTCCTACAATCCACTCCTGGGTGCGCTCCCCCACAATGCCTACATGCGTGCTTATATTTACATGAATTCCCCCTGTCGCACCTCTTGTCATTAAACGCCCAGCATTCCTTTGCCTCTGTTCTGAATGTTTTCCCTTGCCCTATGGGCCTACCTTGTGCTTCAGGGACCTTCATCACCCTCGTCCACGTATCTAGTATTTTTACCCCAAAATCCTTCCTACCTTTACCTCCCAATTGTATATTTCCTTTCCTAAATTCCCTATCATAATCCTTCCATGCGAAACCCCCGTATGTGGTGTAGCATTCCGCTATTAAATGTATGTATCTCAGCACCCCTTTCATCTTATCTGGATTGGCCGTTAGAAAACATTCTGCATATATGACCATCCCTTTCACCCATTCTGGAAATGTCTGCTTTGCCCTTCTCCCCCTTCCCTCATTAGATTTGACCGCCAAAGCTTCCCTAGTCATTTCAAACACATCCACATACCGTCCTCTCTGCGCTTTCCTAACAACCTTCGCTTTTAAATGTGTGGGAAGGGGTAAGAGCTTGGTCGCTGCTACTTCATCGTCTAAATTCACCACATTATCACTGCTGTCCCCGTCCTCATACCCTTCCTTCACCACCTTATTTTTCTCTTGCTTAGCATATAACTTTCTTACAATTTTCAAGATTTTTCTATGCCCCCTCCCATTACGCTTATCATCCTCAAAGTCATCATCCGTGGAACTATCTGACGAAGATTCACTACTGTCACTATAATACATTTGCTTACCGTGTTTCTTATGGCTCACACGATGCCCGTCTTGTCCTTCCTTGTCTGCTGCCGCCATTCCCTGCGGCGCTGTCGTGCTCCCTTCGACCTCTTTGTCACCTGCTCCATTGTTCACTTTACCCACTTTGTCTCTCTTCTGCAACATATTCATATTTACATTAGTACCATCCCCCCCTTTTCTTTGAACCTGTTTCACAGACATGTGCTCTGCCCTCTTACTGCTGCGCCCCCCATTCCCTGTATCCCTAATGCTCCTTTCATCCTCCCCTTCTTCCTCTACCCTCACATATGTATACCCCTCCGTATCCCTAATCATCCTGGGGCGCTCCACGCTATTCTCTTCTAACCTGACCCTTTTTGCTGCCCTCCTGCTATTCGCCCCTCTTCTGTACACTTCACAGTACTTTTTCCTTTCTTTACCCCCTGCTCTAGCTCTGTCCTGGCCTTCCCACTCCTCCCCTGACTCGCATGTGTGTGTGCCTGGACCACCGGGTCCCCAGCAATCTGCCTCCGCATCCCTTAATTCCTCCCTCCTTCTTGGTTCCCTGCTCGTCTTCCCACCCGCACCGCTTGATACCTTGTGCTTATTTCCCCTTCCCGGCGACTGACGCCCTCTCTCCACTACCCCTGCTGAAACGGAATCATCCCTGTCGCACCGTGCGGCCCCCGCCCCCCCCTTCATGATGACGTCATCACGTAGCGCACGCCGTATCGGCGTGCGCATGCGCATATCGCGCTCACTGACTGGGGAAGAAGAGGGGGAGGGGGAGGAAGGGGGAATACTGCTGCGCCTATGGCGGCCACTCGCGCCCGCAACTGCGCCTCTACCAGACCGCTCACTGCTAGGCCAGACCCTGCCCCTGGACTGTCTGCCGCCTGCTCTACTACTATGGCCCTCATCTTCTAGGCCCCAATTACGCCGCCGCGCGCCCTGCTTGCTGCCCCCTAGAGGCGCCATTGCTTGCCGCCGCCTGCACCCCATACTGCCCCCCTGGCCTAAGGGAATCTCCGGACTGCTGGACCGGTCCGTTTCACTAAATAACGCCACTTCCCCCATACTCACATCAGAATTGGCCCCCTCCTCTGCCTCAGCCCTGTCTTTCATACTCACGTTACCCTCTTGCATCCGCTCTCTCTCAGGGGGGGTTACCGCTGCCTTCTGCTCCAAGACCGTCTCCTGCTTCTTCTGTTTCTCTCCCTGCCTTTTTTCCAGGAGCTTCAATCTCTTCTGAGCCCGGATTGCTCTCGTCTTCCAGAGGGTCTCATCATCTGTAAGGAACCGTTTGGGAATTCTCCTGCTTCTGGCCGTCATCTTCAGCAACTTCTTCTGCATCAGCTACAAGCAGCTCCTGAAACAAAAAAGGTTAGTACTGAAGCCACTTCCTGTTGTTCCCCCTATATGTACCTTTTCCAACCCCCCTCTTCTATCTCTTGCCCTTCAGTCCCTCCTCTCATTCTTATCTTCTACTTCCCTATTCTCTAACCTAACTCCTTCCCCCCCCCCCCCCCCCTCTTCTCCCTTCCCCCCTGTCCTTCCAGCCAGGAGCCCAGCCCTTATGCCGCTCCGCTCTCATGCAATCCCTGCGCTCTTTTTAAGGAGATAGAAAGGGAGCGAGACTCATACGAAGGGGGAAATATACATATATATATATACAGTATATATATATATATATATTATATATACAGTATATATATATGTACAGTATATACACACACACAGTGAAAGAGAGAAAGATAGTAAAGGAGAGGTAGGGAGGATTTATGCCACAGGTAAGGGACAAATAAGAAGAATTATGCCCGTGTGTGCATTCAGCAGAACCTTACTAAACATTCATGTGACATTATGAAAAAGTATATCAATACAAGAAAAAACTCTCTGTGCTAAACTGGAAGGGAAACCTAACATACCCAATGCCGGTAGGCACGTGTAAGCCAGGTAAAGTGAATAAGCCTGTCTAAATAATGGCCCCAGCAGATCATGGTCCATGTCTGCTAACTAGTGTCTTATACTGACATGTATTTGTATCACTGAATTGTGTGGTGGTTACCCTACATACCACAAGGGTAACAATTAATAAAAAGAACTGCGATTAGTAAGTTGATTTTCTCACATATTTACCAAGTGGAAGGTTAGAGATAGGGTACCATTTACATACAGTGGTAAGAAATTTTGAAAGTGCTGCAGACGATCAAATAAGTGAAATGAATCACTACAAACATATCATGTGTTGCTTAATTATTTCTTATCACAGAGCTTAATAAGACAAAAACTGCTTTTATGATCAAGATTCTTTGTTGTATATAATTCTGCACTCACTGTTTGAGCAGCTTGCAGTCCGGATTTTTTCCCCTTCAGTGCTCACTAACCAACTGCGGTGGTGGCCTAGTGACAATAGGCTGCAAAAAATCAGCCAAATTAGGCTGGAGAAGGACTGGGATCTGCATGTGCGCCCCCCCCCCATACCATATTCTTTCTCACCTTATCAGTGTTAACAAACCTCCTGCCTTGGTGATGGGGGGCTGCAAATAAAAGGTCCCTGAGCTGCCAGAGCTGGCCTTCACTGGTTTACTTCAGGTGAAAGATGAGACATGGAATCATGATCATGTAAAGAAAAATAATGCATATATTAATATGCATCCCCTATGAAATGAAGTTAAAGGATTATATGTTGTTGTGTGATTGTCTATGCATTAAAGTATTCCATCCCAAATTTCTGTAGTTCACATTTAATTGCCTTATAAATTACTCTTTTTATGATACTTAGTGTAATCTATCCCAATATGATAATACATATAGAAATGTATTGTGTAATAAACCCTGTGTGATTTTGTTTCCATTTATTTTCTGTTTCACTTTTTCACTCAAGAGACCAAAGTCCTATTGCCATTGCACAATTTTCTCTGAAATGTACTATTTTGTAGGAGATGATCATGTAAAACTATCACTTTGTGTTCGTTATGTAGATTAGTTTCTTTGGGAATTAGTAGGGATCACTATTTAAGAAACTGCTAGACAAAGCTACATGCCATACATTATCCCCAAACCACCTTTATACATTTTTTTCTTGTATTTCATCTGTACTCTGTTCTTAAAGTCCAAAGTTAAAGGACACGAGATATAAAGATGTCACTGTAATATATAGGCACACAGATGCATACATATTTTCTGATAGCACAGAGTGAAGCAGCAAGCTCAGAAGATGCCTGAAAAACCCTCAGCCATCATCATTGCATTGTGCCTGGCTATTGTAACCCCTCTCTGCATAGGGGCAGCTCTCCCTTATTTAGGTGAGTGCAAACTTCCCATTTACATACCTGTATGATGAGGTTTCATTTACATCACATGGCCAGCACAATGCATTTCTGCCATGTATATGACAGGTGCTTTGTGGGAATTTAACACAAGCAACTACCATATGTGACTGTCAAATTGCAGTTTAGTTACAGGTTTGGTCCTTATTGTAGTCAAAATGTTATTTGTCTATAAAGAGAAAGTTTAATAACGTGAAACAATAGGATGCTTAGCTCCCTAAAGGCTGGTTTACATGTCAGCTGCTTGTGAACTGGTAATAATATTATCAAACATTTCTTAAAACTTCCATGAAGATATTTGTTGCTATTACCAGTTAGTAAACTTTAGAACCGGAATGTAAACTGGCCCTAAAATGTTTACGCTCAAAGGTACGTTTTATTGATAATAGTGTAATCAACTTTTGTATACAACTATTAGAAAAAATGTTTTTTTTATTTATTTAAACAGTGCTTTCTATATTTGTACTGTTGTTGTCACTCAGAACATGCACAGCTGCCGACTGGTTTGTATGCACAATGCATAGGCTTCAGTGACACATCTCTTACAAGTGCATCACTTTCAAAATCCTTTCATGATAATAATAAAATTCCTTCAGATTTTAGTTCTCATTAAAATAACACCTGCCTTCACTTTCCAGTTCCGATAGTATCATGTGAGTAGCTTACTACAATTTTATCTGTCGATGTCTATGAGCTGTAAGAAAGTCATATAATATGGGATGTAATAAAATAGAATTGCATCAACCACTAAAAATGCATATTAACAAAAACTGGGGCTGTAGCTTTAGAAATACCACTCTGATATATGCCCAGATTACAAGTGACGCAATCATGCTAGTGTATAGTTTACAAGTGACGCAATCATGCTAGTGTATAGTTTACAAGTGACGCAATCATGCTAGTGTATAGTTTACAAGTGACGCAATCATGCTAGTGTATAGTTTACAAGTAACGTAATCATGCTAGTGTATAGTTTACAAGTGACGCAATCATGCTAGTGTATAGTTTACAAGTGACGCAATCATGCTAGTGTATAGTTTACAAGTAACGTAATCATGCTAGTGTATAGTTTACAAGTGACGCAATCATGCTAGTGTATAGTTTACAAGTGACGCAATCATGTTAGTGTATAGTTTACAAGTGACGCAATCATGCTAGTGTATAGTTTACAAGTAACGTAATCATGCTAGTGTATAGTTTACAAGTGACGCAATCATGCTAGTGTATAGTTTACAAGTGACGCAATCATGCTAGTGTATAGTTTACAAGTGACGTAATCATGCTAGTGTATAGTTTACAAGTGACGCAATCATGCTAGTGTATAGTTTACAAGTGACGCAATCAAGCTAGTGTATAGTTTACAAGTGACGCAATCATGCTAGTGTATAGTTTACAAGTGACGCAATCAAGCTAGTGTATAGTTTACAAGTGACGCAATCAAGCTAGTGTATAGTTTACAAGTGACGCAATCATGCTAGTGTATAGTTTACAAGTGACGCAATCATGCTAGTGTATAGTTTACAAGTGACGCAATCATGCTAGTGTATAGTTTACAAGTGACGCAATCATGCTAGTGTATAGCTTACAAGTGACGCAATCATGCTAGTGTATAGCTTACAAGTGACGCAATCATACTAGTGTATAGTTTACAAGTGACGCAATCATGCTAGTGTATAGTTTACAAGTGACACAATCATGCTAGTGTATAGTTTACAAGTGACGCAATCATGCTAGTGTGGGACGTGATATTACTGGACCGTGCTAATATTAGCACTCAACTTGATATTACAAGTCCATGGAAAATCAGATGTATGGGTTGCGCTCAAGCAAAAGGCCAAATTGTGCTAGAAGAATAAGTGCAACCTGAGATCTGAAGTAAGGGTTAAAAAACAAAAAAATAACAAAACACATCTATTAAAATAAAGTATTACACCCATATATTCATATTTGTAAGAAAAAAAATCTTTATATTGATAAAAATGCTTTAAAAGGGTTAAAAAGAGATATTGTATATAGCAAGGTGTTTGACTGGGAACAGCTCCAAAACGTTACTGTTTTTGTATTAAACTTTTATGTTTAACACTTGAAAATCCAGCGGGTTCTATGTTCTATTTTTGTTATTTCAATTTGTATCTGGCACCCTGGTAGCTGACGTACTGAAGTGAGAGTGCAGACACCTCTGGGAGTTGTTGTATAAATATGTGTATGTGTGAATACATACATGTGTATATTTGTGTATACATGTATATTTATGTGTTAATATGTGTAAAAAATAAAATATATGTATTCACACACTTTTGAACCCTTTCCAATCAAATAACTTGAAACATGCAATATCACTTTTAATCAATTTGAATATGTTTTTAATAGAAATACTTGAAATTCTTATGTTCTTCATCTAGAAAACAATTTTTTTTAAATTAAATATATATTGATATATATATATATATATATATATATAACTTCTAGGGGGCGATTTATCAAAAGCTAGGCGAACTCCGTATGTGCTTCGCCTGTAACTGCGCCCCAGCTCGCCTCCAGAGAAGCGCACATGTGCCCCTGAATTTATAAAAAAAATAGACGTAACTTTGCGTGTTTAGTAGGCAAGCTTGCGCATAATAATGATAAATTTTGACTGTCAGAAAAAGCATTTACTCCCTATTTATCATAGTACATCCCTATAAATATTTACGCCGCTATGTCTTGATTATTAAAGATGCGTTTTTTAGGTATCTATTTTGCGCATAATTATCTGCCATATTTTTTAAATTTTGTGCAGTTAGGTACAGTACCTAATTTAATAATGTGTTAATGTTATATTTTCTATTTTTGACATATTTAATAATGTTTCCGTACTGTTTGTCCTTATGTTCTTCCTTGTTGGTAATTTAAGATCACATAGATCAATCTATCTCTCTATCTATCTATCTCTCTCTCTATCTATCTATCTATCTATCTATCTATCTATCTATCTATCTATATATACTCTGTATATATCATTGTCAGCCAAGGATTATAAAGACCACAACAGACAAGAAAACTCATGGTTCCCCTATGCGCCTGTGTAAGCACAAATTTCTTCAGATGATTATTATTTCAGATGATTTAAAACTTAGTAAACAATGTAGTAATGCAGCGAGTAAGGCTAGCAGAATGCTTGGATGTATTGGTAGAGGTATTTGCAGCAGAAATAGTAAGGTTCTTATGCCACTTTATAGATCATTAGTTAGGCCTCATCTTGAGTATTGTGTGCAGTTCTGGAGACCATATCTTCAGAAGGATATTAACAAACTTGAATCTGTGCAAAGGAGGGCTACCAAAATGGTACATGGTCTAAAAAATAAAACTTACCAGGATAGGCTCAATGACCTAAATATGTATAGCTTAGAGGAGAGAAGGGAAAGAGGTGATATGATAGCAACTTTCAAGTACATTAAAGGGTTTAGTAAAACTGAGGCTGTGGGTATTTTACATAAAATGGAAAATTCAAGAACAAGGGGTCATGAGCTCAAGCTAAAGGGTAGTAGATTCAGAAGTAATTTGAGGAAGCACTTCTTTACAGAAAGAGTGATTGATTTATGGAATAAACTTCCTCAAGAGGTAGTAGCAACAAACACTGTGGGGGACTTTAAAAATGCATGGGACAAGCATAGGGCTATCCTACGAACTAGATAAGTTTATACTGTTAGGTAAGGTCGGGCAGACTTGCTGGGCCTATGGCTCTTATCTGCCGTCAATATCTATGTTTCTATGTTTCTATGTTTCTGGCAATATCAGTCTCTTCTTGGTGCTGAGCCTTGGATAAAGCAGTTAAAAGAAGAAAGTACTCCATCACAAGCTGTAAAAGAATGTATGATAATGCTATTCGCCTATGTATGTGTGGCGAAATATAGAACACGCAATTTAAGGAGAAATTTCAGTTCCCTATCGGCGCAAAGCAATGATAAATTCCCTAAAGACCTTTCTGTTTAGGGAAGCTTATCACCCGACTTATTAACAAACTAACTTTGCTTCACTAACAGTTGCCCTCGATCTCCTCACTAATATCATTCTCACCTTTGCAGTCCCCACCTCCTGTTTTCCATCCTCCTGACCATCTAGATTGTAAGTTCCCACGGGAATAGGGCCCTCAATTCCCCCTGTATTTGTCTGTAAAAATGTTGTCTTTTATCGTATTGTTTCTCTATTGTACTGTTATCCTTGTAGCCATGGGCAGCGCTGCAGAATCTGTTGACGCTTTATAAATAAAGAATAATAAATAAGAAACTGGGCATATTTGTAGGTCGGGCTGTGATATTATGCCTATTGCTAATGTATATTGGTGCACTCGGGGGCGTACCCGTGCGCCTAGGCGAATGCAAGTGGAGTGCAAAAAAGTTTCTTTCAGATTTGCGCAATTATAGGCGCAGATTGCTTACATAAATATGGAGATTTAGAGGCCTATTTACCAAATGTCTGTCGGACCTGCAATACACTCTGTATTCAGCATTGCACCAGCAGCTCTTGTGAGCTGTTGGTGCAACGCCGCACCCTGCAGATTCGCGGCCAATTGGCCGCCAGCAGGGAGGTGTCAATCAACCCGAATGTACTCGATCAGGTTGAATTGTGGCGATCTCTGTCCACCTGCTCAGAGCAGACTGACAGTTTTATGGAGCAGCTGTCTTTTGACCGCTGCTCCATAACTTGCGTTTCTGGCGAGTCCACAGTAGGACTCAATGCAACGGAAGTCAGTACAACTTTCTTTACTGAGATTCAAATTTTTTATTTTTTCAATACTTTGTATGTACGCCTTTATTTTTGATGACAGACTGAATTATCCTCGGCATAGAGGATACCAGTGTTGCACTAATTCCTGGAGAGATGTTCTGCCATTACATTTTTTTCATCTGCTATTTGCTGGAGGAGTTGTGCTGCTCAACTTTTCTCTTTAAAAAGTTGTTCTATTGGATTCACCTCAGGCGAAATACTTGGCTAGGTTATAGTTTTTACTTTTTTCTTCTTTAGTAACTTTTGTGATTTTTGCAGTGTGCTTTGGTTTGTTATCATCCTGAAATATTCCTCTTTTGCCAAGCTTATAGACACTGGGAGTCTTCTTGTCAGACACTATTTTAGTATATCCACAATCATTCATGGTGCCATCTATAAATGTCACCTCCCCAACATCTTTTGCACTCATGCAGCCCCATAGCATCACACTCCCACCTCCGTGCTTCACTGTTGGGATTATGCATTCAGTGTGGTAGTCCTGGCCTGGTTCAGGTCAAACATGCTGGGCCCTATCTAACCCAAACAAATGTATCTTGGTATCATCTGATCAAATAATGTGCTCAAAAATATTGATCAGGCTTCTTTGCATATTCTTTAGCAAAGTTGAATCTTGCATTTTTGTGCTGAGGACCAAGTATGTTTTCTTTTTCTTGGACACTGTTCATAGAAGTTTATGTTATGCAATGTCCTTTGCACTGTCTCAGCTGTCACAGAAACTCTGATATCCATTGATAACAGAGCTAGATTTGGCAAGAAGTGCACTGTCCATGGCTTCATTTTAGGAGGATGGCCACTACAGCTCTGATTAGTGGTACTATGGCTCGTTCTATACCTCCTGAATACTTCTGCAACTGTTTTTTGTATGATTTATAGTTGGTCACCAATCTTCCTTTATCCTTTTCCATCTTTGTGAAGTCTCACAATCAGATTTTTCAATTCCTCTGTCAATTCTATTCAATGTGGAGCCATAATGCAGACATGCAGATAGACACACCACATAGGCCCAAAACTGAGAAAATTCTGGTGTTCACAATGGCTGAGAAGAACAAAAATTGCAGGATGACCATACCAATCGATTTACTGAAGCAACCTTAGGCTAGAAGTTATGTAGGGTTGGGCTGCCCCACCAAATATTTAACATGCAGCAATCTTCCCTGCTCCCCCTCCAACACTTGCCTTAAGTTCTAGGGAATATATATTTAAAATAGGTGGGTGTAAGGTACTACTTAGTTAAAAACATGATATTACTTCTTCTTTACTTTTTGCTGAATATTAGACCTTTTTAGTGCAAGTATAACATTTCTGCCAATATTTATTGTTCACTGCTGGCCTAATGCCATGTGCCACACGTGCACATATCCAAGATGCCTGTTCACATATAAATCCAGCAGCATTTAATATGGTAAAGCAATAAGATGACAGGGGGTTGCTCACACGCAGTTTGATTCCTTGCCAAATATAATTTATATTGCCTTTCATATAGTCCAAAAAACATTTAGTAAGAACTATTCTGTCTTCAATCAAAGATTTCTAGGCTGTATATTAATTTTAATTACCCATTTACTCCCTAGCTAGGAGATGGTGATCATTTTATTTTGCCATTCTGAGACCTCCCAGAATTTGTGTCTTTAATTGCTTATAATTGGTCATGGTCTGACTATCAGTGGCTAGATATATTCACAGGTATAAAATGGTTTGTATTTGAAGTCTCAATGGGCAGTTATTCACATTTAGGACAAAGTGTCAAAGGGAATATTATTAAGAATGACTGATTTTGAGAGACTTAGATGGAGATTAGAAACTGAGCCATAAATCTGAAACTCCACCTTATTGTTTGTGCCAGAACTTTCTCTGACAATGCACAAATCACAGAGGAGAGTGAGCAGTCCTGTCTTGTGCCATTATAAATTTCAAAAGGGGGTGATAAAACACCATTGTTTTTACCCTGGCCTTAGGAGCAGCATACTGGGAGAAAATGTGACATATGGAATTTGTCTTCCAGGAAGGGACAGCTAACCCTATCGAAAGCCTTATCGGCATCTGTAGAGATGTGGTTTTGTGCCCATGAGATCAGTTAAAAGACTTTATTAATGTTAATATTAGGCCTTGGTTCTCTTCCCGGAATGAAGTCCACTTGATCTAATTAAATAAATTTAGTATATTTTTTCATGTAGCTAATATATTTGTGAATGTTTTATTGCATTTTTTTAACAGTAATATGGGATAAAAGTTTTTAAGTCTACAGGGAGTGCAGAATTATTAGGCAAATGAGTATTTTGACCACATCATCCTCTTTATGCATGTTGTCTTACTCCAAGCTGTATAGGCTCGAAAGCCTACTACCAATTAAGCATATTAGGTGATGTGCATCTCTGTAATGAGAAGGGGTGTGGTCTAAAGACATCAACACCCTATATCAGGTGTGCATAATTATTAGGCAACTTCCTTTCCTTTGGCAAAATGGTTCAAAAGAAGGACTTGACAGGCTCAGAAAAGTAAAAAATAGTGAGATATCTTGCAGAGGGATGCAGCACTCTTAAAATTGCAAAGCTTCTGAAGCGTGATCATCGAACAATCAAGCATTTCATTCAAAATAGTCAACAGGGTCGCAAGAAGCGTGTGGAAAAACCAAGGCGCAAAATAACTGCCCATGAACTGAGAAAAGTCAAGCGTGCAGCTGCCAAGATGCCACTTGCCACCAGTTTGGCCATATTTCAGAGCTGCAACATCACTGGAGTGCCCAAAAGCACAAGGTATGCAATACTCAGAGACATGGCCAAGGTAAGAAAGGCTGAAAGACGACCACCACTGAACAAGACACACAAGCTGAAACGTCAAGACTGGGCCAAGAAATATCTCAAGACTGATTTTTCTAAGGTTTTATGGACTGATGAAATGAGAGTGAGTCTTGATGGGCCAGATGGATGGGCCCGTGGCTGGATTGGTAAAGGGCAGAGAGCTCCAGTCCGACTCAGACGCCAGCAAGGTGGAGGTGGAGTACTGGTTTGGGCTGGTATCATCAAAGATGAGCTTGTGGGGCCTTTTCGGGTTGAGGATGGAGTCAAGCTCAACTCCCAGTCCTACTGCCAGTTTCTGGAAGACACCTTCTTCAATCAGTGGTACAGGAAGAAGTCTGCATCCTTCAAGAAAAACATGATTTTCATGCAGGACAATGCTCCATCACACGCGTCCAAGTACTCCACAGCGTGGCTGGCAAGAAAGGGTATAAAAGAAGAAAATCTAATGACATGGCCTCCTTGTTCACCTGATCTGAACCCCATTGAGAACCTGTGGTCCATCATCAAATGTGAGATTTACAAGGAGGGAAAACAGTACACCTCTCTGAACAGTGTCTAGGAGGCTGTGGTTGCTGCTGCACGCAATGTTGATGGTGAACAGATCAAAACACTGACAGAATCCATGGATGGCAGGCTTTTGAGTGTCCTTGCAAAGAAAGGTGGCTATATTGGTCACTGATTTGTTTTTGTTTTGTTTTTGAATGTCAGAAATGTATATTTGTGAATGTTGAGATGTTATATTGGTTTCACTGGTAAAAATAAATAATTGAAATGGGTATATATTTGTTTTTTGTTAAGTTGCCTAATAATTATGCACAGTAATAGTCACCTGCACACACAGATAGCCCCCTAAAATAGCTATAACTAAAAACAAACTAAAAACTACTTCCAAAACTATTCAGCTTTGATATTAATGAGTTTTTTGGGTTCATTGAGAACATGGTTGTTGTTCAATAATAAAATTAATCCTCAAAAATACAACTTGCCTAATAATTCTGCACTCCCTGTATTAAGTTGTTTGCCTGGGTTTGGGAGCCCATCTTCAAAGAGGGAAATTTAAATGGATTATCTATCAATGCAAACAAATCCATCAGATGAGGAACACAGAGGAGAAAGTTTTGTAATATTAATTTAGTAAATTGAATTGTAACTAACTGACCCCCTCGTGCTCCTCTTTATAAAAGTATTAAGGGCAATTTAACGAGATCTCAATCTGTTTTGTTACTACCTTGGTCATATTTATAAACATGTGATAAACTGCACTGACGTAGTTAAACCTTACAATCTATCATATCACACACAGATTAGTTCTTTGGTTCAGGCTAGGCTTTGTTGCTTGGGTTTCAGTTTATTATATTAGAAAAACTTAAGGAACACAGATGTTAAAATAGTATGATGTCAGTGTATCCCTTTTTGTACTGCATGCCAAGAATAATGAATTTCCACTTATTCTGCTTTATTGCAGTAAATTACCACCTAATCTTTTTAATAAGTATGCAAGCAAAAGTATTGCACTTGCTCGTGATCAGGATTTGCACTGGAAGCACATTCTTCATGATAATTAGTGTGAATTAAAGGGCCATAATAGTTGACTAAGGACATGCTCTAATTTAGTTAGTCTTATGACTAGATGTGTAACTAGCTTTGCTTATTGGATCAGCGTCAGTTTCCACTGGGGACCTTCAGTGCTCCTTGAGTCCCAAGCAGCACTTCTACTTTGTGTTTAACCCCAATATGGGGGTTAAACGCATCACAGTGTAGGGTCAATAGTCTAAAAACTACGTGCTCTAATGAATTAGAGCATGTCCTGTTTTATTTACTATTATGACCCTTTAACAGTAAACACTCAGCTATACCTTCTGTAAATGCTGTAACTTTGATTCCTACTTGATAGCTATTATCACTTTGAACTTGATGTAAGCTTTTGCTCTCACTTTTTACACCTATGTTACATCTCTATTTCCTCAATAAAAAAGAAGTTAAAAATCTAAATCCGGTATAAATTAAAAAAGGTACCTCTTTTGCAGGGAGCAATGGTTGCACTTATCTTTCACGTTAAGAATAAGGTTGCATCCTCATCATCTGAATAAACATGGCGTTTTCACAACCACCACAACACTTGTTACCCTGTACATAATGGCTAAGTGATGGCTCTTTAATAGTTTATATCAGAACCAATTGACAGTGTATTATTACTGAATCAGAAGACAAAGAATGGCTTAATTATGTTACACAATTGCCAGTGTATGGGTAAATATGAACAAAAATCAAATTTGTGGCTCAGGTATCTCTGTTTGTTTGATTTGTTAATGGTAACAGTCATTGGGAAACATCATTGGGGGGAGCTTGGCTATGGAGGTTCCAACAAAGTTTTTAGCAAAAATAAAAAATATTGGTAATGTTATTTCAAATGTTAAAATTTTATTTTTAGAAGCTGAGGAGACACCAAAGTATTGGAATGATCAGGCCAGGACAACTTTGAATGCAGCTCTGAATTTGAAACCCATTACTAACAGAGCCAAAAATCTCATCTTGTTCCTGGGAGATGGTAAGTCGAATTACTGATTCTTAGTACTACTGAACCAGTAACCATGTCCAAGATAATGGGCCTGAGACATCACACAAAATCTTTGTGATTTTTTTAGAATTTATACTGTAATATAGAAGTCTCTCCTTCACATAAAGAACACTATATAGTTACATAAACATATGTCAAGAAAACATTTGTATTTCTAATTTTTTTAACAGGCTTTGCCGTACTGACAAGACTTTTTAGATTATCTCATGTGATCAGGGAGCTTTTGATCATCAGGCTTAATGTTTTGGCTCACACTAGAGCAGTAATTAGTTTAACCTAAAGGGGAAATTGAAAAATAACTAGATTCCTCTTTTTTTTTACCTGTATAAAATCTACCCATTTAGCAAACCCTCCAATGATCTAAAGCTCTCTGCTCTGGTGAAATTATCTAAGCAGTCTTGTCAATGTGGTGAGGCCCCTCAAAACATTTTAGAAAGGCAAAGTTTAGCTTGATAACTGTTTATAAAGCTGAGCAGAATTCTGGACGTGAAGTCAAGACACACACTTGCTCAAAAAAGCCCCTAAAGATTTTGCATCACTTCTGTCCATGCTGAAAAGCTTTTCATCATCAGTCTGTAGGTCACAGTAGAGTGCCCATTCATATGGGACGATTTATCAAGCTGAGGTGGACAGGGGCGCACATATGCGCCCCTGTCCACCGCAGCTCTCATCTGGCGGGATTCAGCATTGCACACGAGCACTATTTTGCGCTCGCTTGCAATCATGCCCCCTGCACGCGCACAGCCAATCAGGCGCGGGCAGGAGCTGTCAATCTCCCTGGTCAGACTAGACCACGGAGATTGAATTTCGCCACTTTAGAAATGACCACTGCTTGTTAAATACAGCGTCCCGGTTCTCTTGTGTGAACCTGTTGCTGTAGTGGGTCGAAAGGCTTGCAAAGCCTTTGATAAATCGACCCCATAGAGAGATACTTGATACAGAATAATGCTTTAAAAACCTCCAGTAGTCACCCAGTGACAGAGGTGCCTTAGGTATTTAGCATTAAGTCCTGAATCGCTTCCCACCTCATATCCTCTGCACAAACTATAATATGTGTAGTGCATGACATAAGTTAGTTGTAATATTTTATTTCTTCTTATTAGTCGGTGAAAGAAAACTATTACATTTTTTCTACCATAAATTTAATAATGTAAATGTGATAAGAACTCAGAGTGAAGAATGAATGTGATACAAAATAACATATCTAATGACATTTAAAAAAAAGTCTAACCACAAAAACGATAATTAATAGCTAGACAGACATTCCAAACCTTACATCAATAAGCTTCAAACATTTCTTTAAAAAAAAGGCCGTTTCTATTTGGTGTAGTCTTTTTTTCTATAACTGAAAATCTTATTGGTATATATATATATATATATATATATACACATACATGCATATATATGTATACTGTATATATATATACATATATATATATATATATATATATATATACA
>NW_026510986.1:0-22500 GCF_027579735.1 Bombina bombina | reverse complement strand
CACAACTGCCTGGGCAGGGCGTCACTAGAAATCTGGGGGCCCCTTACTTAAAGGGACATGAAACCCAATTTTTTTCTTTCGTGATTTAGAAAGAGCATGTCATTTTAAACAACTTTCTAATTTACTTCTATTATCTAATTGGCTTAATTCTCTTGATATCACTTGCTGAAAAGCATATCTAGATATGCTCAGTAGCTGCTGATTGGTTGCTGCACATATAGGCCTTGTGTGATTGGCTCACACGTGCATTGCTATTTCTTCAACAAAGGATATCTAAAGAATTGAGCAAATTAGATAATGGAAGTAAATTGGAAAGTTGTTTAAAATTGCATGCCCTATCTGAATCATGAAAGTTAAATTTTGACTAGACTGTCCCTTTAACCATTGATCAGCCCCCCCCCTTTTACATGTGCAATTTTTGACCAAGTGACTAAAACATATATGCACTTTATTCCTAAGTGTAGTCAAACTTTGAAATGTTGTAAACGTAGTAACACACACACTCATACACTGAAACACACACACTCACACATAAGGATTCACATATAGTCACTCTAGCAGACACAAAAAGAAACACACAAACAATGTCAGACACAGACACCCACACAGACACTCAGAACTTTTACAGTTTACATTGTCCTGACATTTAATGAGGTAGACTACAGTTTTGTCAAAAAAGGAGATTTACAAGACAAAATATGGCATTCTGATTATCTTTTTATCAAGGAAGATGCCAACCATATGATGACAACAGCATGCAGTGGCTGAAAGGAAGGGCCCTGAACTGCCTAAACAATAATTTAAAGGTTAAGTGGTGGATTGGTGACTTCCAGAAAGGTCTCATTAGTCTCAAAGTCTGTAGAAAGATGTGAATAATCAGTAGTAAGATCAAAATGTCCTAAAAATGAACAGACAATGGACACACACAAACTCAAACACAAACTTGCACATACACCCAAATAAACACCCACAGAGACAGCCTCAGAAAACACACAAAGACATACACACACACACACACACAGAGACACCCACAGAAAACACAAAAAGACATACACACACACACACACACACAGAGACACCCACAGGAAACACACAAAGACATACACACACAGACACCCATAAAAAACACACAAAGACATTCATACACACACACTCATAGAGACATCCACAGAAAATGCACAAGGACAGACACACAAACCCTCACAGAGACACCCACAGAAAATGCACAAGGACAGACACACAAACCCTCACAGACACCCACAGAAAATGCACAGACATACACACACAAAGAGAGACACCCACAGAAAACACAAAGACATACATACACACACACTCACAGAGACATCTACAGAAAATGCACAAAGACAGACACACAAACCCTCACAGAAAGATCCACAGAAAGAAAATACATACACACTCATAAAGACACCAACAAAAGCACAAACACATACACACAGACACCCACAGAAACATTCACAGGAGGTAAAATATCTGCACATTGCCATCCCCTAAATCAACAGTGTGTGACATGCATGATAAAAAAATAGTAGAAATTAAGAGATCACTTTTTAAAGAATCATCGCCTAAATTTAGAGTTTGACGTTAGCCGTCAAAACCAGCGTTAGAGGCTCCTAACGCTGGTTTTTACCGCCCGCTGGTATTTGGAGTCAGTCAGGAAAGGGTCTAACGCTCACTTTCCAGCCGCGACTTTTCCATACCGCAGATCCCCTTACGTCAATTGTGTATCCTATCTTTTCAATGGGATCTTTCTAACGCTGGTATTTAGAGTCGTGGCTGAAGTGAGCGTTAGAAATCTAACGACAAAACTCCAGCCGCAGAAAAAAGTCAGGAGTTAAGAGCTTTCTGGGCTAACGCCGGTTCATAAAGCTCTTAACTACTGTGCTCTAAAGTACACTAACACCCATAAACTACCTATGTACCCCTAAACCGAGGTCCCCCCACATCGCCGCCACTCTATTAAATTTTTTTAACCCCTAATCTGTCGACCGCACACCGCCGCAACCTACGTTATCCATATGTACCCCTAATCTGCTGCCCCTAACACTGCCGACCCTATATTATATTCATTAACATCTAATCTGCCGCCCCCAACGTCGCCTCCACCTACCTACGATTATTAACCCCTAATCTGCCGACCGGACCTCACCGCTACTATAATAAATGTATTAACCCCTAATCCGCCTCACTCCCGCCTCAATAACCCTATAATAAATAGTATTAACCCGTAATCTTCCCTCCCTAACATCGCCGACACCTAACTTCAAGCATTAACCCCTAATCTGCCGACCGGACCTCACCGCTACTCTAATAAATTTTTTAACCCCTAAAGCTAATTCTAACCCTAACACCTGCCTAAGTTAAATATAATTTAAATCTAACGAAATAAATTAACTCTTATTAAATAAATTATTCCTATTTAAAGCTAAATACTTACCTGTAAAAGAAACCCTAATATAGCTACAATATAAATTATAATTATATTGTAGCTATTTTAGGATTAATATTTATTTTACAGGCAACTTTATATTTATTTTAACCAGGTACAATAGCTATTAAATAGTTAATAACTATTTAATAGCTACCTAGTTAAAATAATTACAAAATTACCTGTAAAATAAATCCTAACCTAAGTTACAATTAAACCTAACACTACACTATCAATAAATAAATTAAATAAACTACCTACAATTATCTACAATTAAACCTAACACTACACTATCAATAAATTAATTAAAAACAATACCTACAAATAAATACAATTAAATAAACTAACTAAAGTACAAAAAATAAAAAAGAACTAAGTTACAAAAAATAAAAAAATATTTACAAACATAAGAAAAATATTACAACAATTTTAAACTAATTACACCTACTCTAAGCCCCCTAATAAAATAACAAAGACCCCCAAAATAAAAAAATGCCCTACCCTATTCTAAAATTAAAATAGAAAAGCTCTTTTACCTTACCAGCCCTGAAAAGGGCCCTTTGCGGGGCATGCCCCAAAGAATTCAGCTCTTTTGCCTGTAAAAAAAAAAAAAAACAATACCCCCCCCCCAACATTACAACCCACCACCCACATACCCCTAATCTTACCCAAACCCCCCTTTAATAAACCTAACACTAAGCCCCTGAAGATCTCCCTACCTTGTCTTCACCACGCCGGGTTCACCGATCGATCCAGAAGAGCCTCCGATGTCTTGATCCAAGCCCAAGCGGGGGGTTGAAGATGTCCATGATCCGACTGAAGTCTTCTATCAAGCGGCATCTTCAATCTTCTTTCTTCCGGATCCATGTAGTTCATCCCGCCGACGCGGAACATCCATCTTCACCGACGACTTCCCGACGAATGACGGTTCCTTTAAGGGACGTCATCCAAGATGGCGTCCCTCGAATTCCGATTGGCTGATAGGATTCTATCAGCCAATCGGAATTAAGGTAGGAAAAATCTGATTGGCTGATGGAATCAGCCAATCAGATTCAAGTTCAATCCGATTGGCTGATCCAATCAGCCAATCAGATTGAGCTCGCATTCTTTTGGCTGTTCCGATCAGCCAATAGAATGCGAGCTCAATCTGATTGGCTGATCGGACCAGCCAATCGGATTGAACTTGAATCTGATTGGCTGATTCCATCAGCCAATCAGAATTTTCCTACCTTAATTCCGATTGGCTGATAGAATCCTATCAGCCAATCGGAATTCGAGGGACGCATCTTGGATGACGTCCCTTAAAGGAACCGTCATTCGTCGGGAAGTCGTCGGTGAAGATGGATGTTCCGAGTCAGCGGGATGAACTACATGGATCCGGAAGAAAGAAGATTGAAGATGCCGCTTGATAGAAGACTTCAGTCGGATCATGGACATCTTCAACCCCCGCTTGGGCTTGGATCAAGACATCGGAGGCTCTTCTGGATCGATCGGTGAACCCGGCGTGGTGAAGACAAGGTAGGGAGATCTTCAGGGGCTTAGTGTTAGGTTTATTTAAGGGGGGTTTGGGTTAGATTAGGCGTATGTGGGTGGTGGGTTGTAATGTTGGGGGGGGGTATTGTATCTTTTTTTTTACAGGCAAAAGATCTGAATTCTTTGGGGCATGCCCCGCAAAGGGCCATTTTCAGGGCTGGTAAGGTAAAAGAGCTTTTCTATTTTCATTTTAGAATAGGGTAGGGCATTTTTTTATTTTGGGGGTCTTTGTTATTTTATTAGGGGGCTTAGAGTAGGTGTAATTAGTTTAAAATTGTTGTAATATTTTTCTAATGTTTGTAAATATTTTTTTATTTTTTGTAACTTAGTTCTTTTTTATTTTTTGTACTTTAGTTACTTTATTTCATTGTATTTATTTGTAGGTATTGTATTTAATTAATTTATTGATAGTGTAGTGTTAGGTTTAATTGTAGATAATTGTAGGTAGTTTAATTTATTTATTGATAGTGTAGTGTTAGGTTTAATTGTAACTTAGGTTAGGATTTATTTTACAGGTAATTTTGTAATTATTTTAACTAGGTAACTATTAAATAGTTATTAACTATTTAATAGCTATTGTACCTGGTTAAAATAATTACAAAGTTGCCTGTAAAATAAATATTAATCCTAAAATAGCTACAATATAATTATATTGTAGCTATATTAGGATTTATTTTACAGGTAAGTATTTAGCTTTAAATAGGAATAATTTATTTAATAAGAGTTAATTTATTTCGTTAGATTTAAATTATATTTAACTTAGGGGGGTGTTAATGTTAGGGTTAGACTTAGCTTTAGGGGTTAATACATTTATTAGAGTAGCGGTGAGGTCCGGTCGGCAGATTAGGGGTTAATTATTGTAGGTAGGTGGAGGCGACATTGGGGGCGGCAGATTAGGGGTAATAAATATAATATAGGTGTCGGCGCTGTTAGAGGCAGCAGATTAGGGGTACATAGGTATAATGTAGGTTGCGGCGGTGTACGGAGCGGCAGATTAGGGGTTAAAAAAAAATATGCAGGTGTCAGCGATAGCGGGGGCGGCAGATTAGGGGTTAATAAGTGTAAGGTTAGGGGTGTTTAGACTCGGGGTACATGTTAGAGTGTTAGGTGCAGACTTAGGAAGTGTTTCCCCATAGGAAACAATGGGGCTGCGTTAGGAGCTTAACGCTGCTTTTTTGCAGGTGTTAGGTTTTTTTTCAGCTCAAACTGCCCCATTGTTTCCTATGGGGGAATCATGCACAAGCACGTTTTTTAAGATGGCCGCGTCCGTAAGCACCGCTGGTATCGAGAGTTGCAGTGGCGGTAAATTATGCTCTACGCTCCCTTTTTGGAGCCTAACGCACTGAAAACGCAGCCATTCTGTGAACTCTAAATACCAGCGGTATTTAAAAGGTGCGGGGGGAAAAAAGCATGCGTTAGCTACGCGGGTTGTTACCGACAAAACTCTAAATCTAGCCGCATATTTGTAAATGTGCAAACAAAAAGACTTTTGTGAATGTACATTATTGATCTGTCAGAATGGGTAGATGAAGAAAAGTACTTTTGAAAGGTTGACATATGTTTGGGGTCCCCCCCATTTTCCCCAACCAAGAGCACCACTTCAAATCTGGTGTACACATGTTCCCATCTGTCAGCTGTACTTATGAATTTCGAAAAATGCTGTACTCTATATGGTCTTGTGGAACCATAAGCTGTGGAACTAGGTCTCATACTATTAAATCTGGTTAAATGCAGGATTTAGGCTTGTTTGTATGTATTTAAAAATTAAGTCAGCTGTAGTGTAAACTGGACAGTGTTAAAGGACCAGTCAACACAGTAGATTTACATAATCAACAAATGCAAGATAGCAAGACACTGCAATAGCACTTAGTCTGGACTTCAAATGAGTAGTAGATTTTTTTTCTGACAATTTTAAAAGTTATGTCTTTTTCCACTCCCCCTGTACCATGTGACAGCCATCAGCCAATCACAAATGCATACACGTACAATGTGACAGCCATCATCCATTCACAAATGCATACACACTTATTCTTGCACATGCTCAGTAGGAGCTGGTGACTCAAAAAATTTAAATATAAAAAGACTGTGCACATTTTGTTAATGGAAGTAAATTGGAAAGTTGGTTAAAATGGCATGCTCTATCTGAATAATGAAAGTTTAATTTTGATTGAGTGTCCCTTTAAGTTAACCTGTCTCATTTCAAACACTGATCAAGCTTAGCCTGAGAGTATAGCATTTTATGCAGATGTAAAAATAAAATGCCTCCTGGCATCTGGAAAGTCCTTGTATAAAGGGACAGTAAACTGGAATGTAATATATATATATATATATATATATATATATATATATATATATATATATATATATATAAAATAATCATATCTGCCAAAAGGACACCTACCATTTGTGTATTGAGGAGGAAACATTTCTGCATGTTTTTAAATATAGAATTTCTACAGCATTGTCAAATAATCAAAAATACACTACTGCATATTGCTAAAAAAATGTTTTTATGGACCCCTGGCCCCACCACACAGCTACCACACTGAAGTTACCATCTGAAATTGCACAAAAAATTAAAAACATTTACTAAGTAAGTCCTACCTACTCTGCAAATGAAAGTGATCTGCTGCCTGACTCTGGTACACACTGTACAAACTGAAGTGCCAAGTCTGTCTCGCACTGTTTAGTGCACACTCAGAAATCCTCTCAAATGCTAATGCTTTACTTGTAATAATATTTCCCACACTCAATAGCACTCTGCTGTAGCGCCCTCTGGTAGCTGCTACTGGGCCCCTGACAGGAGTCACCCTATTCACCCCCTGATGGCGGCTCTGTGCCTGGGCCATGGGATAGAAGCTCGATAAGGAAGACACCAACTGCTTTATTTGTGTATATTGACATATTCAAGAAAAATAAAACAAACAAATGTGTTTTTCAGCACAGGAACATATTTTATATTTTCAAAAAATATTATCGAAAAAACTTTAATATATATGCAAAAAATAATAATAATAAGAAAAAATACTTTAGTGTTAGTGACATGAAACCCAAAAATTGTATTTCATTATTCAGACATAGAAAACAATTTTAAACAACTTTCCAATTTACTTTGGTTATCAAATTTGTTTACTTCTCTTGGTATCCTTTGTTGAAGAAGCAGCAATGCACTACTGGGAGGTAACTGAAATAGTTGGGTGAGCCAATAGCATGAGATATATGTGTAGCCACCAATCAGCAACTCCTAAGTCTAACTAGGTATCCTTTTCAACAAAGGATATCAATAGAACAAAACAAATTAGATAATAGAAGTACATTGGAGAGTTGTTTAAAATCACATGTTCTACCTGAATAATAAAATAAAAAAATGTAGGTTTCATGTCCATTTAAGTCTACTCTTTAATCACCTGCTTGATTGTAAATCCTTTTTACATATCCTACTTGAGAACTTTATTGTAGTCTTTTCAATAAAGGCTGTGACACACTGCAATCGATGCGGCGAGCAGCGTGATGATGCGGCTGTGCGTGCGCAGTGTGTCAGGTCGTGTAGCTGAGTGCTCAAAGTTGAAATATTTGAACTTATGAAGCGATGCGTTGTGGCACGAAGCAGCTGCTTCCCCTCGCACCGCATCGCTTGCAGTGTGTCACAGCCTTTACAGCCGTCTGAAACTATAAGGTAGATGCAGTGTTTATTGGTTATCTGTATTTTATAAGCCATTCTGCACTGGCTTGGGTATTTCACTCATACATACATACTAATGCATATGAACAAGTCAACAAATGGAATTATCTCTACTTATATGGAGTTGTTCCAATATTTAGTAGTTTAAAGGGACAGTCAACACCAGAATTTTTGTTGTCTAAAAAGAAAGATAATCCCTTTATTACCCATTCCCCAGTTTTGCATAACCAACACAGTTATAATAATACATGTTTTACCTCTGTAATTACCTTGTATCTAAGCTTCTGCTGACTGCTCCCTTATTTCATTTATTTTGACAGACTTGCATTTTAGCCAATCAGTGCTCACTCCTAGGTCACTCCACGTGCATGAGCTCAATGTTATCTATATGAAACACATGAACTAATGCCCTCTAGTGGTCAAAATGCATTCAGATCAGAGGCAGTCTTCAAGGTCTAAGAAATTAGCATATGAACGTCCTAGGTTTAGCTTTCAACTAAGAATACCAAGAGAACAAAGCAAAATTGGTGATAAAAGTAAATTTGGAAGTTGTTTAAAATTACATGCCGTATTTAAATCATGAAAAATAAATTCTGGACTTGACTGTCCCTTTAAGTTTTTCTAAATCAAACAATTCATGTACCATGTTTAAAGGGATATTAAACCAAATGTTTTTCATTCATGATTCAGATAGAGCATGCAATTTTAAACCACGTTCTAATTTACTCCTATTATCAATTTTTCTTCATTCTCTTGGTATCTTGATTTGAAAAAGCACAAATGTAAGCTTAGGAGCCGGCCCATTTTTGGTTCAGTACCTGGGTAGCACTTGCTGATTGGTAGCTAAATGTAGCCCCCCAACAGCAAGCGCTACCCATGGTACAGTCGTGCTTTTCAAATAAAGATACAAAGAGTACAAAGACAAATTGATAATAGGGGTAAATTAGAAAGTTGCTTTAAATTGCATGCTCTATCTGAATCATGAAAGAAAAAATAATTGGATTTAATATCCCTTTAATGACTTCCAATAGACAACATAATATTTTCATTGATTATTTATTTAAACAGATGTAAACTATGCTAATCAAAATGTATTTTTTAATAAGAATAAAGTGTACTTGGCTTACACAGTCCATACTGTTTTAGGAATGGGAATCACTACAATTACAGCAACTCGTATATATCAAGGACAACTGGCAAATAAATCTGGAGAAGAGAATATTTTAGCTATGGATAAGTTCCCTTATGTTGCTCTTTCCAAGGTAATATGAATGATCATGACTGGATACTCTGATCTTTTGTATAGTAGTACCACTACACAGAACATATAGTTAAAAGACCAGTCAATACAAGATAAAAAGGCAATGCAATTGAGGTTAGTCTGAGTAATAGATTTTTTCCTGACAAATTTCAAAGTTATGTCTATTTTCTCTCATCCTGTATCATGTGACAGTCATGAGCCAATCACAAATGCATATACGTATATACTGTAAATTCTTGCACATGCTTAGTAAAAGCAGATGACACAAAGTGTAAATATAAAGACTGTGCACATTTTGTTAATGGAAGTAAATTGGAAAGTTATTTAAAACTACATGCTTTTTCTGAATCATGAAAGTTTGGCTTGAGTGTCCCTTTAAAGATACACTAAAATATCATGGACTATATTACGAGCGGAGCTCTAATGATCGCTCATGCTTGCGTGAACTGCGTTTTACTTTTGCTTTTTGCATGTTTCGGACGCCGCTCATATTAGAAGTTGAAAGTAAAAAGTATCACGCAAACCTGATTGCTTTTTCTCACGTGGGCGAAACCGTTGGAAGTTTCACATTCTAATGTTCTTCACCTAGAAAATAATGTACTTTTTGTTATTAAATATATATTTCTATATACTGTATATCGGATATTGTTCATGTAAAATACATATCTATACCCATATAGCTATAGGAATAGATATACAGGTATAGGTGTATACAAATATATATATATATATATATATATATATGTTTAAGAATAAAAAGGACATTATCCTGTAAGTGAAAAACATTGGAATGTTATATATGTATAGTACAGTAAGTATACAGTAAAAAACATAAATACATCTGTACACAAATATAAATATATTTATATTTAGACACGTGTATGTATGAGTCTCTATGTTAAAGACTTTTTTTCTAACACCTGAGACCTCATATCTTTGAGCCTTTTTGATTTTATGACACATTTTATCCAGAGCACTGAGAATAAACAAATTAATTAATCTACAAGTCTTAATACATTCATTTTTACTGTTGCTTGGCTGTGTATTTAATTGTAATTTTTGAAGCTAGTTAGTAAATGACATATATATACAGTATATATACATATTATAGCTACTGGGGACTAGGTTAGATATTCACTGGGCTACCATATTAAAATGCACTGCAATCCTTTTTTTAGTATGAATTGTTAAGATTAAAGCAGAAATACATTTATCAGCTACAACATAATAAAGGTCAACATTTCATCACTAATTGTATGTGTTCAATGTGTTTTACTTTAAAGGATTTTGTAAAATGATAATAAATTTATCAAATTGTTCAGGGTTATTTAATTAATTGATGTAGATTTTGTTATTGCTTCAATTGATTTGGTGTATTGTATAGAAATACTGACAGCTATCAAATAAGTGCATATACGCAGCTAAGAATTGTAATATTTAGGATAAGTATAAGGTTAGGCCATAGTACCTTTGGTTGTCACATATTGAAAAGCCCAATGTGCTATTTCAGATTCAACATTCTAAAACTAGATCTGTTCCAACTGTACCCATATTTTTAAACACTGCTGTGGAGCTGAGATTTTATTTGTTTATCATAGTAGTCTATATTACGTTTGCAATTGTCAGAAATAAAACAACACTCATACTGAGCTTAACAATTAGCTGAAAATTCAATTTATGCTTTTTATGGTGGCGTTTGTAAGGATGTGGGAATATTTAATGTATTATTCTAACAGACACAGCATGGCATATATTTGTAAGCAGCTGCCCTTTATTTGGGCACTACATAAAGTAAAACCCTATAGAGTGTGTTTTACAGCAAATATATAAAAAGTTAAATTAAAGAGAAAAAAAAATAAAGATTATTGACAAAATTAGCTAAATATAAAGTCTAAGATGGCTGTTAATGGGCAGTCTACTTGAAAAATTGTATTGTTTAAAAATATAGATAATCCCTTTATTACCCATTCCCCAGTTTTGCATAACTAACACAGTTATATTAATATACTTTTTACCTCTGTGATTACCTTGTATCTAAGTCTCTGCAGACTGCCCCTTACCTCAGTTCTATTGACAGATTTGCATTTTAACCAATCAGTGCTGACCCATAAATAACTCCATAGGAGTGAGCACTGCGCTATCTATATTAAAAACACATGAACTAGCACTGCATAGCTGTCAAAATGCACTGAGATAAGAGGCAGCCTTTAAGGGCTTAGAAATTAGCATATGAGACTACCTAGGTTTAGCTTTCAGCTAAGAATACTAGGAGAACAAAGAAAATTGGATAATAAAAGTAAAATAGAAAGTTGTTTAAGATGACATCCCCTATCTAATTCATGAAAGTTTCATTTTGACTAGACTGTCCCTTTAAGTGCTTAATGTAGGCTTATACATGGTTGATCAAAAAGCTACTTACCAAGGATACAAGGTGGGACTAGAATTTGACCTAATTTCCTATTACCCATTCCTGTCTTTATATTTTAATACTCTCCTTCTCCTTTCTTTATGATATTCCTTTTCCTGGGTAGAGCACTGAGCATGTAAAAAAGGACTGCCTTTCAAGTTGAGTGCAACTGGCACCTTTGAGTTTTAGGGTGCTACAGAAATGGTTAGGGGCACTTAACACCACTCAGCACCCCCTAGAAGTACTTCCCACATAAATATTTTAGAACATAATCTTAAAATTGAATTTCATATTTCCATGTGGTAGTTTCTTCCTCCAAACACTGATTTGTGCATTAATTGTTCTTTCTAGACATACAATGTAGATGCCCAGGTCCCAGACAGTGCTGGCACAGGTACTGCTTATCTGTGCGGGGTAAAAACCAACTCTGGAATGCTAGGTGTGAGTGCGGCTGCACGGTCGGACAGTTGCACTTCTGCTGCTGAAAATCAGGTGACTTCTATCCTTCACAGAGCAAAGCAAGCAGGTGAGCAACATTAACAAAACAGCAGACATGTTATACAGAATGTATGGGGTTTAAGGCAGTACACTCTGCATCATTAACACATACATGGACTGGCGTTTTTAAGAACAGAGTTTTTGGTACAATCTACTCTCAAAATTATTATTATTACTTGTATTAGTTGTAGGGAATATGTTTGCATTCTCTGAAGTTGATGTCGTACGCATGACTACCTTGACCAGGGGGTCCAGAGACTTCCTAAGAGCTAACCCCATAGATGAACTAACTAAACAATATGAAAAGTTGTGACACAGGAATACATCTTGGGACTTGCATGCTACAACTTTAGCAGAATACTACCGTGTGAAACGAATCCCGAGGGGATTGAGGATGAGCCCTTGCCCCACTCTGTTGAAAAACAACAAAGAGTATTGTGATAAATTTGAGGCAATTGTAAATAAATGCTCGTTTGATTTAATTGTCCACACTGTAGAATCGCTACTAAAAGAGATAGCTAAACAAGAAGTGGAGCTGGCCACTAAGAAGGAGGAGCTGACTAAGTTGATGATTGTTGAAGATTTGGATAAATTGATCCAACAGACCGATGAGAAAATAACCCCGTCTACAAAAAAGGAAACGTGTAAAGTTCATACGAGATGAACAGGATTACTCACAAGGCTGGGTGTACAGATGGTGGCAGAGTTTCCATGGAAACCGGTGTAAACAGTCAAAGGGAAAGCAGGGAACCAATCAACAGCAAAGGAAGGGCTCACATGTACCGGAAGGAGAAACAATGACTGATGCAACGTCAAGTTCCATGAGTCTGAGTGGAGAAGACACAGGCGAAGAGTCAGAAGAAAACACAAAGGCAAGGCAAATGCCGGTCAGAAAATCCAACCGGCGAGGTTGATGGAACCAAAGGAATCAACAGTAGTGAACATCTCACACACAGCGTTGGAAGATGGTGAGCTTACATTACTTAATAAGGGATTATCATTTTGCCCCAGCACACAAACAGATTTCTTTGAGATTAACAAGGATTTAAACAAATGTTTTTGTAACATCAAATTAAAGGTACAATTTGCAGGTGGAGAGAGCAATAGAACTGTCCTTGATAAAGACTCTGATATGTGGACTTTAAAGAATATAGGGCTAAAGAAAAAAGTAACTATAACCCTGTTATACGTAATGATAGCGTTAACACCTTTATCCAACTGGTAAATATGGATGTTAATAAAATACAACAGCAAGTAGCCAAAGAGAGTATAACAGTGTCAAGCAATATCAGTAAAATGGAAAAGAAAGCAATGCAAACTTTTAAAAGTAAATTAGATCAAATCATATTGAAGGGGGCAGACAAGGTGGGAGCATCTGTTGTTATGGATAAGAAATATTATATAGAAGAAATAAAACAGCAGCTTAGTGATACAGCTACTTATAGACAACTGTGACAAAATCCAGTACACAAAATACAGAAGGAGTTGTTGTCCTGCCTGGAGAGAGCAGTCAAGATTGGTATTGATACAAAATTAAAGGAATACCTATATAATAAACAACCAAGGACGCCAGTCTTTTATACGGTTACAAAAATACATAAAAATCTGACTGCTCCTCCAGGCAGACCAATTATTTCCAGTGTGGCTTCTGCTTTCTCTAATGTGTCAATTTTTACTGATAAATTGCTACAAGTAGAGGTAATGAAATGCAGCTCTTATATTAAAGACATAGGAGATTTTCTCAAAAAAGTTAAAGGGACATAATACTCATATGCTAAATCACTTGAAACTGATGCAGCATAACTGTAAAAAGCTGACATGAAAATATCACCTGAGCATCTCTATGTAAAGAAGGAAGATTATTTACCTTACAATTTCCTCAGCTCAGCAGAGTAAGTTCTTAGTAAAAAAAATATACTTCAGCTGTTGCTCAGCAGCAGGTAAAAAAAAAAACACGAAGAAATGAAGAGCAGCCAATCAGCATCAGCAGTGCTGAGGTCATAAACTCTTTTACTGTGATCTCATGAGATTTCATAGTTACTTAAACTGAATAGGGAAATAACATGAGAGTGCACGAGGCTCAATCCCTTAGCTGTCCTGGGACAGACAAACTGATTTGCTGCTTAGAAGTCCTTTACAATGGGATGTGGCTACTGAGTAACTTTTGAGGTAAAATATCTTCCTTTTTTACATAGAGATGTTCAGGGGATATTTTCTAGTCAGCTTTTTACAGATATGCTGCATCACTTTCAAGTGTTTCAACATTTGGGTATCATGGCCCTTTGAAGAAATGTATTTACCAAATGATCGATTTATTCTGTACACATTAGATATCAAGAGCCTATATACGTGTATAAAACATGAAACAGGCATAGGCATTATAAAAAGAGTACTGAGTGTACATAGAGGTGATTCTCAACAACAATGTGTATTTGTGGAGGAGCTTTTAAGGCTCATTTTATATTGGAATTACTTCATTTTTCAAGACAATTAGTTTATCCAGATAAAAAGGACAGCCATGGGATCTAACGTAGCCCCATCATACGCCAATCTTTTTATGAATATGGTGAAAGAAAAGATCATCTATGAGAACGAATTGTTCAAACTATATGGGGACGCATGGTGGGGCATAGATGACGTGTTTGGCGTATGGTGGGGCAGCATGGATACACTAACTAAGTTTGTTGCCGACTTAAATTTGGCAGTTAGAGATTTGGAATTTACATTGAATTGCAGTAAGGAGAGTATAATGTTCCTAGATACTAGGGTATATAAGAAAGACACCAAGTTAGAATTTGATTTATACTGTATACAAAAGAAACTGACAGGAATACACTCCTACAAAACAATAGCTTTCATCCAGGCAATCTAGTGGAGTCACTTCCCAAAAGCCAATTGATGAGGGTACAACGGATAGTCACAGAACCCCAGAATTTTAATAAAAGATTTCAGGAAATGCAAAAGAAATTCCTTGATAGGGGATACTTACAAGTGGTTATAGATAAAGTCCCAAAACAGATAATAAAAATAGAATGGTCTTTTCCTCACAATACAGTTCCCTTGGTAACCAAATAGCTATAATAATTAACAAACATTGGCCCATACTTTAGAAATGTAATAGTCAGGTGAGAGAGTTCCACAAAAAACCCATCATTGCATAAAAGAGTGTCAAAAAACTAAGGGACCGCTTGTGAGGTCTGATATAGATTCAGCGTAAAAAGATGATGAACAGATCACTCTAATACTGATAGGGGAGCTATAAATATATACAAATGGGGATTCAATGAGCCTGCTTCAAAAGTATCAAAATGTAATAAATGTACTTAAGTAAAAAGGTACAGATGTAGCTAATTCACAAATGCATCACAAATGTATCAAAAATATATCAGAAATAATTTGTAACAATTCCCAGCAAGATGCTAAATGTCAAACCTGCCACATCAATCAGACCATTATTCAGAACTAGATTGCGAATTAAACAGCAGTCTTTTGAAATAAGAACTCTTGAAATTCAAAGGTGTTCTGTACTACCTTTGAAAAAGCTACGTCAAGTGGCGAAACATGTTAGGGACGATAGGGCAATGGTGAGGAGTCCTAGGAGCTCCTGTGTTTTTAGAAAGCCTTAGGCTACCGACATTTACTGTAGTCCTTTACTGTTTAACTTAATACTTGGTAAAATTACTTGGTAAATTACTGATTCAGTACTACGAACCAGTCCAACGTATAACTATTCTTTAACAATTATTTGAACGCACGGGCATGGTTATGTATGGGAGCTAATATGTCATAAACTGCAGCTATGCAATATTATGAACCAGTCTAGCGTATAACTACTCTTTAGCCAATATCTGCATGAACGGGCACTGTTATGTGTGGGAGTTAATTTGCTATAAACGGCAGCCATGGAGATAATTATATAATCTAATATCAACTCCTCTTCATAACTTAAGCCACGGTATTACACTATTAATTAATGTGTATCACGTAAGCATATATTTAACACCGAGCAACAATTGTACAAATAGAACACGCTAACTCGTCACTAACTGGAGTGACGCTGACAGCATTTAGTAACAAACTTTTTAAACAGTATCAAACATCTTGTCATAAATTGCAGCTACGCCGATAGCGATATAACCAAGCTTACAAATCCCTCTCACAGATTGAGTTACTGTTTAAGTATATCATATATATCAAGCACTTTGTGTTACTGTGGAGTATACTAACATTTAGTCAGCCGTAAGCAACAAATCTCTAAACAATACAAGAGAACTAACTATATGCTCTAGCCATGCTAATAATAGTATGAGCTAGCATTTAACTCTCTTTTACAAAGTTGTGTTGTTGTTGAAGCAATCGGTACATACTAAGTATCCTGCGGTACTGTGACAGTACGCCAGTAACCAGTTAGCAATAAATAATTAACATTATGTAACAATTGTTACACATACAGGGAGTGCAGAATTAATAGGCAAGTTGTATTTTTGAGGATTAATTTTATTATTGAACAACAACCATGTTCTCAATGAACCCAAAAAACTCATTAATATCAAAGCTGAATAGTTTTGGAAGTAGTTTTTAGTTTGTTTTTAGTTATAGCTATTTTAGGGGGATATCTGTGTGTGCAGGTGACTATTACTGTGCATAATTATTAGGCAACTTAACAAAAAACAAATATATACCCATTTCAATTATTTATTTTTACCAGTGAAACCAATATAACATCTCAACATTCACAAATATACATTTCTGACATTCAAAAACAAAACAAAAACAAATCAGTGACCAATATAGCCACCTTTCTTTGCAAGGACACTCAAAAGCCTGCCATCCATGGATTCTGTCAGTGTTTTAATCTGTTCACCATCAACATTGCGTGCAGCAGCAACCACAGCCTCCCAGACACTGTTCAGAGAGGTGTACTGTTTTCCCTCCTTGTAAATCTCACATTTGATGATGGACCACAGGTTCTCAAAGGGGTTCAGATCAGGTGAACAAGGAGGCCATGTCATTAGATTTTCTTCTTTTATACCCTTTCTTGCCAGCCACGCTGTGGAGTACTTGGACGCGTGTGATGGAGCATTGTCCTGCATGAAAATCATGTTTTTCTTGAAGGATGCAGACTTCTTCCTGTACCACTGCTTGAAGAAGGTGTCTTCCAGAAACTGGCAGTAGGACTGGGAGTTGAGCTTGACTCCATCCTCAACCCGAAAAGGCCCCACAAGCTCATCTTTGATGATACCAGCCCAAACCAGTACTCCACCTCCACCTTGCTGGCGTCTGAGTCGGACTGGAGCTCTCTGCCCTTTACCAATCCAGCCATGGGCCCATCCATCTGGCCCATCAAGACTCACTCTCATTTCATCAGTCCATAAAACCTTAGAAAAATCAGTCTTGAGATATTTCTTGGCCCAGTCTTGACGTTTCAGCTTGTGTGTCTTGTTCAGTGGTGGTCGTCTTTCAGCCTTTCTTACCTTGGCCATGTCTCTGAGTATTGCACACCTTGTGCTTTTGGGCACTCCAGTGATGTTGCAGCTCTGAAATATGGTCAAACTGGTGGCAAGTGGCATCTTGGCAGCTGCACGCTTGACTTTTCTCAGTTCATGGGCAGTTATTTTGCGCCTTGGTTTTTCCACACGCTTCTTGCGACCCTGTTGACTATTTTGAATGAAACGCTTGATTGTTCGATGATCACGCTTCAGAAGCTTTGCAATTTTAAGAGTGCTGCATCCCTCTGCAAGATATCTCACTATTTTTGACTTTTCTGAGCCTGTCAAGTCCTTCTTTTGACCCATTTTGCCAAAGGAAAGGAAGTTGCCTAATAATTATGCACACCTGATATAGGGTGTTGATGTCATTAGACCACACCCCTTCTCATTACATAGATGCACATCACCTAATATGCTTAATTGGTAGTAGGCTTTCGAGCCTATACAGCTTGGAGTAAGACAACGTGCATAAAGAGGATGATGTGGTCAAAATACTCATTTGCCTAATAATTCTGCACTCCCTGTATAAAGAGAAGATTTGGTGAGACAAATTCAACCACTTACCTCAATGCAGCAGTAACAAATTTCCACACAGCAAAAGATATTTTGATACAAACTGCAGCTACACTGTTAATAATGAAAGCCAGTATCAACTTTCTTTTACTAACTTTCGGCTAGATTTAGAGTTTTGTCGGTAATGACCCGCGTAGCTAACGCTGGCTTTTTTCTGGCCGCACCTTTAAAATAACTCTGGTATTGAGAGTCCACAGAATTGCTGCGTTAGGCTCCAAAAAAGGAGCGTACAGCATATTTAACAGCACTGCAACTCTCAATACCAGAGTTGCTTACGGACGCGGCCAGCCTCAAAAACATGCTCGTGCACGATTCCCCCATAAAAAACAATGGGGCTGTTTGAGCTGAAAAAAAACCTAACACCTGCAAAAAAGCCGCGTTCAGCTCCTAACGCAGCCCCATTGTTTGCTATGGGGAAACACTTCCTACGTCTGCACCTAACACTCTAACATGTACCCCGAGTCTAAACACCCCTAACCTTACACTTATTGACCCCTATTCTGCTGCCCCCGCTATCGCTGACCCCTGTATATTATTTTTAACCCCTAATCTGCCGCTCCGTAAACCGCCGCTACTTACATTATCCCTATGTACCACTAATCTGCTGCCCCTAACACCGCCGACCCCTATATTATATTTATTAACCCCTAATCTGCCCCCCACAACGTCGCCTCCACCTGCCTACACTTATTAACCCCTAATCTGCCGAGCGGACCGCACCACTATTATAATAAAGTTATTAACCCCTAATCCGCCTCACTAACCCTATAATAAATAGTATTAACCCCAAATCTGCCCTCCCTAACATCGCCGACACCTAACTTCAAACATTAACCCCTAATCTGCCAACTGGAGCTCACCGCTATTCTAATAAATGTATTAACCCCTAAAGCTAAGTCTAACCCTAACCCTAACACCCCCCTAAATTAAATATAATTTACATCTAACGAAATTAATTAACTCTTATTAAATAAATTATTCCTATTTAAAGCTAAATACTTACCTGTAAAATAAATCCTAATATAGCTACAATATAAATTATATTTATATTATAGCTATTTTAGGATTTATATTTATTTTACAGGTAACTTTGTATTTATTTTAACCAGGTACAATAGCTAAAATAGTTAAAATAATTACAAAATTACCTGTAAAATAAATCCTAACCTAAGTTACAATTAAACCTAACACTACACTATCAATAAATTAATTAAATAAAATACCTACAATTACCTACAATTAAACCTAACACTACACTATCAATACATTAATTAAATACAATATCTACAAATAAATACAATGAAATAAACTAACTAAAGTACAAAAAATAAAAAAGAACTAAGTTACAAAAAATAAAAAAATATTTACAAACATCAGAAAAATATTACAACAATTTTAAACTAATTACACCTAATCTAAGCCCCCTAATAAAATAACAAAGACCCCCAAAATAAAAAAAAATGCCCTACCCTATTCTAAATTACTAAAGTTCAAAGCTCTTTTACCTTACCAGCCCTGAACAGGGCCCTTTGCGGGGCATGCCCCAAAGAATTCAGCTCTTTTGCCTGTAAAAAAACACATACAATACCCCCCCCAACATTACAACCCACAACCCACATACCCCTAATCTAACCCAAACCCCCCTTAAATAAACCTAACACTAAGCCCCTGAAGATCTTCCTACCTTATCTTCACCATACCAGGTTCACCGATCGATCCAGAAGAGCTCCTCCGATGTCCTGATCCAAGCCCAAGCGGGGGGCTGAAGAGGTCCATGATCCGGCTGAAGTCATCATCCAAGCGGGAGCTGAAGAGGTCCATGATCCGGCTGAACTCTTCATCCAAGCGGGAGCTGAAGAGGTCCATGATCCGGCTGAAGTCTTCTATCAACGGCATCTTCAATCTTCTTTCTTTGGGAGCCATCATCTTCATTCCGACGCGGAACATCCTCTTCTCCCGACGCCTACTCGCCGAATGACGGTTCCTTTAAATGACGTCATCCAAGATGGCGTCCCTCGAATTCCGATTGGCTGATAGGATTCTATCAGCCAATCGGAATTAAGGTAGGAATATTCTGATTGGCTGATGGAATCAGCCAATCAGAATCAAGTTCAATCCGATTGGCTGATTGGATCAGCCAATCGGATTGAACTTGATTCTGATTGGCTGATTCCATCAGCCAGTCAGAATATTCCTACCTTAATTCTGATTGGCTGATAGAATCCTATCAGCCAATCGGAATTCGAGGGACGCCATCTTGGATGACGTCATTTAAAGGAACCGTCATTCGGCGAGTAGGCGTCGGGAGAAGAGGATGTTCCGCGTCGGATGGAAGATGATGGCTCCCGAAGAAAGAAGATTGAAGATGCCGTTGAAAGAAGACTTCAGCCGGATCATGGACCTCTTCAGCTCCCGCTTGGATGAAGACTTCAGCCGGATCATGGACCTCTTCAGCTCCCGCTTGGATGATGACTTCAGCCGGATCATGGACCTCTTCAGCACCCCGCTTGGGCTTGGATCAGGACATCGGAGGAGCTCTTCTGGATCAATCGGTGAACCTGGTATGGTGAAGATAAGGTAGGAAGATCTTCAGGGGCTTAGCGCTAGGTTTATTTAAGGGGCGTTTGGGTTAGATTAGGGGTATATGGGTGGTGGGTTGTAATGTTGGGGGGGGGGGTATTGTATGTGTTTTTTTACAGGCAAAAGAGCTGAATTCTTTGGGGCATGCCCCGCAAAGGGCCCTGTTCAGGGCTGGTAAGGTAAAAGAGCTTTGAACTTCAGTAATTTAGAATAGGGTAGGGCATTTTTTTTATTTTGGGGGTCTTTGTTATTTTATTAGGGGGCTTAGATTAGGTGTAATTAGTTTAAAATTGTTGTAATATTTTTCTGATGTTTGTAAATATTTTTTTATTTTTTGTAACTTAGTTCTTTTTTATTTTTTGTACTTTAGTTAGTTTATTTCATTGTATTTATTTGTAGATATTGTATTTAATTAATGTATTGATAGTGTAGTGTTAGGTTTAATTGTAGGTAATTGTAGGTATTTTATTTAATTAATTTATTGATAGTGTACTGTTAGGTTTAATTGTAACTTAGGTTAGGATTTATTTTACAGGTAATTTTGTAATTATTTTAACTATTTTAGCTATTGTACCTGGTTAAAATAAATACAAAGTTACCTGTAAAATAAATATAAATCCTAAAATAGCTATAATATAAATATAATTTATATTGTAGCTATATTAGGAATTATTTTACAGGTAAGTATTTAGCTTTAAATAGGAATAATTTATTTAATAAGAGTTAATTTCGTTAGATGTAAATTATATTTAACTTAGGGGGGTGTTAGTGTTAGGGTTAGACTTAGCTTTAGGGGTTAATACATTTATTAGAATAGCGGTGAGCTCCAGTCGGCAGATTAGGGGTTAATGTTTGACGTTAGGTGTCGGCGATGTTAGGGAGGGCAGATTAGGGGTTAATACTATTTATTATAGGGTTAGTGAGGCAGATTAGGGGTTAATAACTTTATTATAATAGCGGTGCGGTCGGCAGATTAGGGGTTAATAAGTGTAAGCAGGTGGAGGCGACGTTGTGGGGGGCAGATTTGGGGTTAATAAATATAATATAGGGGTCGGCGGTGTTAGGGGCAGCAGATTAGGGGTACATAAGGATAACGTAAGTAGCGGCGCTTTGCGGTCGGCAGATTAGGGGTTAATTATTGTAGGTAGCTGGCGGCGACGTTGTGGGGGGCAGGTTAGGGGTTAATAAATATAATATAAAGGTCGGCGGTGTTAGGGGCAGCAGATTAGGGGTACATAAGTATAACGTAGGTGGCGGTCGGCAGATTAGGGGTTAAAAAAATTTAATCGAGTGGCGGCGATGTGGGGGGACCTCGGTTTAGGGGTACATAGGTAGTTTATGGGTGTTAGTGTACTTTAGAGCACAGTAGTTAAGAGCTTTATGAACCGGCGTTAGCCCAGAAAGCTCTTAACTACTGACTTTTTTCTGCAGCTGGAGTTTTGTCGTTAGATTTCTAACGCTCACTTCAGCCACGACTCTAAATACCAGAGTTAGAAAGATCCCATTGAAAAGATAGGATACGCAATTGACGTAAGGGGATCTGCGGTATGGAAAAGTCGCGGCTGAAAAGTGAGCGTTAGACCCTTTTTTGAATGACTCCAAATACCGGCGGTAGCCTAAAACCAGCGTTAGGAGCCTCTAACGCTGGTTTTCACGGCTACCGCCAAACTCCAAATCTAGGCCTTTATGCGCTACTGGAGCATACTGTATGTACTAAGCACCTCATATTACTGGGGAGTACACTAGAATTCAGTAAGCATGCAGTAATATATCTATTGACACAAAATACGTTTATTTACCATCAACTGCAGTTATGCTGTCTTCTATGTAAGCTAGTAGTAACTCCCTTCATATACTCTTGCTGTTATTCTAGTAGATCGTTTACAACAAGTACCTCCTGCTATTGTATTCTTAACATACAGCAATAATTTTTCTATTATCCTAAAACTTGTGAGATATACACAACTGTTAACTACAACTTAAGTGTATCATTCACTAGTACAGTACAGCAAACGCAACGCCTGTACCACA
>NW_026510985.1:0-91036 GCF_027579735.1 Bombina bombina | reverse complement strand
TATCCTATGCTATCCAAAACAAAACAAAAATGTTTGGCTAGAGTTTCACCTAAAAAAGTGCCTGTTCCAACTTACATACAAATTCAACTTAAGAACAAACCTAAAGTCCCTATCTTGTACGTAACCCGGGGACTGCTATACTTTTTTCCTGCATTTAAAATAAAATGCACATACTGAGTGTTACAAATAAAAAACTTCAGACTAAAACTTTACTCTAACACAAGCAGCAGAGCACATTTTTATAATTAAGCAAAATAACAAACATTTTGAAAAGAGGTAGAACTAGAAAGAGGTAGATTGTCACTGTTTATAACATTCTGTTATTCGTTATTTCAGAAACTTTGTATTGAAATGCAAAAATGTCAACATGTCCAGATGCTCCTGGCTGGGGTTGACTCTTTTTTTGCAAGCTATTTTGCCTGCAGCAGAGAAGAGGCGCTCAGATGGGGTTGAGGTGCCTGAGATGCAAAAGTAGGGTTTTGACAATTTTGCCAAGGTGGGATATTTATCTTTGTTAACACACCACCAATTTAAAGTGGGGTTTTTTTGTTTTTTTTTGTTTTTTAAATATTCTTTTAATGAGGTTTTGTAATAAAGTAAATTTACAATACATACCATGAAACTTAAATGGCATAAATCCAGTTGAACTGGCTCTTTTTTTGCAAGCTATTTTGCCTGCAGCAGAGAAGAGGTGCTCAGATGGGGTTGAGGGGCCTGAGATGCATAAGTAGGGTTTTGACAATATTGCCAGGGTGGGATATTTATCTTTGTTAACACACCACCAATTTAAAGTGGGATTTTTTTGTGTGTTTTTTTTTTTAAATATTCTTTTAATGAGGTTTTGTAATAAAGTAAATTTACAATACATACCATGAAACTTAAATGGCATAAATCCAGTTGAACAATAAACAATGTTATAAGTAAGAAAAAGGGTGGATGACATAACATGGATTTATGTAACCTCAATTTTATAATAATTATAGCAATTTGTAAACGACTGTTTAGCTGGCCTCTCATGGACCATTTGGTAACTAAAAGATGAGCCAAATATGATAGTCATACTATGGACCCCAATGGGGTCTAATGACACTTAAGAAATTATGTTTAACAGCGGGTAAACACCGCTTGAGATAATATAGGGGATGTAAAATTAGAATATTAAACTGGTTCTATCATATGTTAGTAGAGGAGTTGGGCAAATGTTGGTAGAGGAGGAACTGCAGATATGTATGTAGTCTGGATAATCTTATGGTAAAGCAAAATAAACTAACTTATTGTGACTTAACAAGTGAGGGAGCTGTGGATCTATGTAATCTTTGAGTTTTATGTCATCTACAAAGTTGAGGAGTTCTATAAGAGCATACTAATTTATAAGTGAGCTTGGTTCAGACATCGTATGCTCAATTTAGTAATGGTGTATGTGCAATAGTTCATTAGGTCTATTAGCTAGTTGACATAGGGCAAGTTGCAGTTTCTATTGTATATGCAATTCAGAGTAGCAAGACTCAGATATAATGCTATAGGAGCCTATAGTGTCAATATGCACCTTAATTGTACCTCAAGCTACCTCATGGTACAGATTGTTACTACAGAGAACTAGGCGTCTTCGTTGATTTTCTATATACAAATTGCATCTGAATGGAAGATTATGGAATTATATCGGACATAGTAGTTAGTATAGTAATTAGTCAGTAGTAGTACAAACAACAAACATTGGCAAACTCTAAAGAAGTTCTCAAACATATACTGACATAGACAGTAGTATAATAGTTAGTCAGCAGATAGAACATTTGATTACACAAAATACAGATTTATGCAGTCTAAGCTTCAGAAATGTCGTTATTTATAGGAGAAAACTAGTAATATTCACATGATAGTATATGGGTTGGATATCTAGTATGGTTAACATTTCCAATACAGTGGGTAAGACAAATTCTGAAGCTAGTTACTCCAGTTCAGTTCTCACAAAATCTCTATGTACTGCAAACCATACTGCATCATAAACATCTATAATTGAATTAGATAGAAACAAATAATGAACATTGGCAAACACTAGAGAAGTTCTCAAACATATACTATAACTCAGTTCCGGGTGTGTAGAGTGAAATCCTCTAGATTAAGTAAAGAGTTTCTTTAACCTACACCAGATCTATAGTCGGTCTGGATGTAACAGTAAGTGACTGTTCTTTTGAATGGGATGCTCAGCTCACAAGAGAGCAAAAGTCCAGACATCGAGTCTCTCACCTCCCACTCCATATGACCCTTAGTTGAATGAAAAATAAACACAAGAGCTCATTTGCGGGAGTTGGCCACACCTCCCAGGTACGGGCCCAGATGTAAGTGATCAAGCTTCAGTTCATCACGGGAGCACGGTCTGGGAGGGATCAAGTACCGCAAATTCTGACATTCCGTGATCAGTGAAGACCTCTTATCGTAGGCAGTGTTCACCCGCCTCATCCTCGGCATAATTTCAGTGCGGCATATTTAGCTGTCAACGAAATGACGATCTATTCCTCTATCTGTGCTGATATCTGTGGAATATTCTGAGACTCCACCAGAACTGTCCTCCTTGGGTGTTGAAGGCTGTTTTGTGGTGGATAGGCTCTCGGTCTGCTCAGTAGTGACTGTTCCATAGCTTGCAAGTTGTCAAGCGCCATCTTGTATATGCGTATTTCTGACAGTGGCCAGGAGATCGTTGAAGCTCCCTTCTACCTTGCACTCCAGTTCCTCCATTAGTATAAATATGCTTATATAAGACTCCTCCATTATGGAATGATAGAGAGATGACTTTACCTGGCTAGATGTAAGACCGTGGGGGGTGATGTTAGTAAGGTGACTCAGACCTTTAGCTTCAATCTAGGTCGGTTTGGGTCTTCTGGTAGCTAGATCACAGGGATAATGGTATCATCCGACTCCAAACCTTCTCCTCAATTAAAATGCAGGATATTATTGAAGGATGGCATATTAGTTGTGTGATAATCCGTAGATTATTTAGCATGCTGTAGGAGCTGCTGAATTTAGCGTCTCGTCAGCAAAAGCAAGCAATCAGCTAATAATTGTGCAAACAGATAATAGTGCACATCAATTCAAATAACAAATCCCATCAATCTAGGGTTAGGTGTAAATAACAAGCTTGGGACTATATCATGCAAAGCCTAGTTGTAAACTTAAAAAGAAACTTATACTGTCCTGAAAAAGTGAAAAGTAAACGTCTGTAGACATCCTTTAGGCTTAGGAGATAACAATTAAACACAATACCATGGACAGGAGTTCATCGGAGTTAAGCAGCTGGTGTGCAAACCAACTAATCAATAATGAGATTCGTTGACAACTATTTTAAAAATTGATTAGTTGTTGCAGCTCTACAGATATACATGAGCTTCTGCACATACCACCCAACCAATATGCAGCATGTAGGCATGTAAGGGTTATGCAAATAAAAAATAGAAAGACTACAATTTTAAGATAAAATTATAGAAAAAGTAAGCAAAATAGATCATGAAAGTGCATTGCAATATTTATTTTTTATTTAACAAAATTAAACATTTTTATGATAAAGTTTTGAGTTTAACATCCCTTTAAAGTGATAGAAAATCCTAGCGATTTTGAAACGCTAGTATTTACCAGTGCTATATTAGGGGACTTTCAGTCATGAAGTATAAAAAAAACTTCATGCTTAAAGTTTTTTTTATTTGTTTCAGTTTATGCCGATCTGAGCACCTCTAGCCAACCACTGCATAATGCTATTTTTTAAATGAGATGACGTTTCCACTTCTTAGCCAATAGCTGTGCTTGCCAATTGGCTTTATGCTGGATGGATAGCACGCTACTGGCTAACAGGTGGAAATGTCACTTCATTGAAAAAATTGTGTTTTGCCGTCAACTCAGCATAAACTAATACAAATAAAGAAACTTTCAGCATGAAGTTTTTATACTTCATGACTGAACGTACCCTTTATTTATAGCATTGGTAAACCCTAGCATTCCAAAAATTCTAGGATTAAACATTAATTTAAAATCAGAGGCAATACAAATATTTTATCTGCAATACAATGGAGTGAACTTTCAAATACAAGGACTTACATTTTCTTTACGACACATGTCTTTATGGCCTCTCAAAACAAAGTCTGTTAAAGTAATCATTACATCGGTTAAAAGCCTTTGTGTTCTGCTTTCCGACCAAAAGATATTGACTATTATTGATGAATGTAATGCTCTATGGTGGTGAAAATCTATGTTTTCACAAAGTCTAAGGAAAAAAGAATTAAAAAAAAGGACATTTATTGTAGAAAAAAAAACAAATTTTACTTTAAATACAAAAAATTCTAAACACATACTTAGAAAGTAACGGTACACAAATTTTTTTCCTAAGATATGGAAAGTCCATAACGTCATTCAATTACTAGTGGGAATATCACTCCTGGCCAGCAGGAGGAGGCAAAGAGCACCACAGCAAAGCTGTTAAATGTCACTCCCCTACCCATAATACCCAGTCATTCTCTTTGCCTCTGTCAATAGAGGAGGTGAAGTTTGGTGTCTGAAGAAATTAATTCCTTTTTCTGGTACTTTTCCCTGCAAGCAAGGTTTGGGTTTGGGTTTAGGCGAGTCCACATCAATCTCTTCTGCCCATGGAACAGAAAGCCAAAGTTGGTTACTCTGTTCTATCTTTTTCTACAGGTCTCTGTAAGGATTATGTGTCCTTTCACCCTTTGTGAGTTGGTAGACTGCAGGTAAGTGCTTTTGTTTTCTAGGTCTTGGAGACTTGAAATTCTACAATTTGGGGAATTTTTTATTTAGTATTATGGACATGGACCAAGTCTTTTGACAAATGCTTGTTATGCCTTGAGGCACAATTTATTTTTGCCTATGCAATTCTGTTCTGCATGCTTAGCTAGAACACTTCAATTTAAAGATAAATTGTTGCCCTCTGAGCCCAGTGTCTCGCAGGATGATGCTGTTCAGGCAATGCCACAGCTTTCTCCTAATACGTCCCAAGCCTCTACGGCAGTGCTTTCCAAACTGTGTGTCGGGACACACTAGTGTGTCGGCAGCAGTGTGTAGGTGTGTCCCTGCTTCAGCAAAAATTTTTTTTAATTAATTTTTTTAATTTTTTTTTTTTGGTTTCTGACTTTCCACCTGCCTGCTACACATATCACATGGTTGACACGTGATTGATACCTAGTGGGTCACAGATCATCTTAACCAATTGGCACAGCTCAGTGGGAACTTAAACTATTACCATTGGCGGATTTGGCGGCACATTGGCTCCTGACTGCACGTGTAGTCTCCTTAATTGGCTCGTGACTGCAAGTGTAGCCAGTGAGTGGGACAGCAGTGTATTTGCAGTGCGGGCAGTAGTCAGTCGGACTCACAGAGCTCTGAGGGTGACAGCTTAAACGCTGAGCTGAAGTCAGAAGTCAGTGTTTATTTTTTGCAACTAGCTCCCAGTAGTGCATTGCTGCTCCTGCTCTTGATATATGGATAGGAAGTGGAAGCTTAAAAATGCTTGATGATGAAATGCGAGTGTCTTTATCTAATATTACACCAAATATTCCGAAACTGTGTTCATCCCATCAACCTCATACATCCCATTAAAATAGTAAGTAGCTATTGGTGTTATTATTATTTTTTTTTATTCTTGCACATACATACTGTTAATTGTAAATGCATTTTATTATTATATAATTTATGTATGTGTCCGTATCTCTTAAAACAAGTTAGTTTAACCTCCTTTTTGCTAGTACAACTGAATTACTGTGTCGCAAAATGATGTAGGTCTACAAAGTGTGTCACCAACATGAAAAGTTTGGAAAGCTCTGCTCTACGGCGTCACATACAGTGCCCTGCAGTTCCTCTCAGCCTCCTGGAGGAGTTTATGTGCCTGCAGATTTTGCTGCACAGGTATCTTATGCGGTATCTGTGGCATTATCTGCTTTTCCTATGCTGGGAAAACACAAGAGGAAAATTAGACATTCAGATAGTAAGGTTTCTGTTCCACCTACTGCTACGCAGGTCGCCCTCCCTCATAAGTGTGATGAGGAGGACACGTTAGTAGCCTTTGAGGGTGAAATCTCAGATTCGAACAGTATTATTCCTTTATCTGATACTGAAGAAGTAAACTTCAGATTTAAGCTTGAACACCTTTGTGTACTGTTAAAGGAGGTATTGGCTACTTTGGACGACTCCGATACTTCTGTCATTATCAACCCTAAGAAGTCTAGTAAACTTAATAAATACTATGATGTTCTTTCCTCTGTGGAAGTTTTTCCTGTCCCAGACCGTGTGACGGAGATTATTTCACAGGAATGGGAGAAGCCAAGGATTCCATTCTCCCCGTCTCCTGTATTAAAAAGATGTTTCCTGTTGCTGACTCCATTAAAGATTCTTGGCGCACGGTGCCTAAAGTAGAAGGGGCTATTTCTACTCTGGCTAAGAGAACTACGATCCTTATAGAGGATAGCTGCTCCTTTAAGGATCCCATGGTCAAAAAGCTGGAAGTTTATTTAAAGAAGATGTATGTTCATCAAGGTCTTCAATGGCAACCTGCAGTTTGTAATGCCACAGTAGCAAGTGCAGCATCTTATTGGAGCAACACTTTGTCGCTGAAGGATATGAAAGATAGGATTAAGGCTCTCAAACTAGCCAATTCCTTTATTTCTGATGCTAAGATGCAAGTTATTAGACTGGGAGTCAAGATGTTTGGCTTCTCTGTCCTAGCCCGTAGGGCATTGTGGCTAAAATCTTGGTCAGCTGATGTTACCTCTAAGTCCAAGCTTCTGGCGCTTCCTTACAAGGCTAAGACCTTGTTCAGACCTGGTGTGGTAGAAATAATTTCTGATATTATGGGTGGGAAAGGGACTTTTCTACCGCAAAACCAGAAGAACAGACTCAAAGGACGTCAAAGTAAATTTCCTTCATTTTGTTACTTCAAAGGTCAAAAGTTTTCCTCTCCCTCTTCCAAGCAGGAGCAGTCCAAGTCTCCTTGGAAGCCCAAACAATCTTGGAATAAGGGGAAGCAATCAAAGAAACCCTTAGCTGAGTCTAAGTCAGCATGAAGGGTCGGCCCCCGGTCTGGGAGTGGATCATGTGGGGGGCAGACTTTCCCTGTTTGGTCAAGCGTAGAGATAAGATGTCCCAGATTATCTGCAGACCAGGTAAAAAGAGTGGCATTCTTGAACTGTGTTCAGGACCTTTCCTCCCTGGGAGTGATGGTTCCAGTTCCAGTAAGGGAACAGGGTCTAGGATTCTATTCAAATCTGTTCGTGGTTCCCAAAAAAGAGGGAACTTTTCGACCCATTTTAGACCTAAAGTGCCTCAACAAGTTTCTCAGGGTACCGTCCTTCAAAATGGAAACCATTCGTTCAATTCTTTCTTTGGTCCAAGAGGGTCAGTTCATGACGACCATAGACTTGAAGGACGCGTATCTTCATGTTCCCATCCACAGGAATCATCACAAATTCCTGAGATTTGCCTTTCTAGACAAACACTTTCAGTTTGTGGCTCTTCCACTTGGACTTGCCACCGCTCCCAGAATTTCCTCAAAGGTTCTGGGGCTCTCTTGGCAGTGTGGATTTGTAGTGGCGCCATACCTGGACAACATATTAGTTCAGGCGCCATCTTTTCAACAAGCAAACTCTCATACAGAGATCTTCTTATCTTTTCTACGTTCCCACGGTTGGAAAGTGAATCTGGAAAAGAGTTCCCTTGTTCCAGCAACAAGTGTGGTTTTCTTAGGGACCATTATAGATTCCCTATCTATGAAAAATTTTCTGACGGAGGTCAGAAAATCCAAAATTCTCTCCTGTTGCCTATCTCTTCAGTCTACTGTTCAGCCATCAGTGGCTCAATGTATGGAGGTAATTGATCTTATGGACGCTTTCATGGACATCATTCCCTTTGCTCGATTCCATTTGAGAGCTCTGCAATTATGTATGCTCAGACAATGGAATGGAGACCATTTGGATCTGTTTCAGAGGATAGATCTAAACCAGTCGACAAGAGACTCTCTTCCGTGGTGGCTTTTTTCAGGACCATCTGTCTCAGGGCATATGCTTCTGGAGACCTTCCTGGGTGATAGTGACCATGGACGCCAGTCTGCTAGGCTGGGGAGCAGTCTGGGACTGGTTAAAGGTTCAGGGACTATGGACTCGGGAGGGGTTTGCTCTCCCCATAAACATCTTGGAGTTGAAAGCAATTTACAATAATCTGATGGCTTGGCCTCAATTGTCTTTAGGCCGGTTTATTAGGTTTCAGTCGGACAACATCACCTCAGTGGCTTACATCAACCACCAGGGAGGAACTTGGAGTTCCCTAGTGAAGGAGGTGGCACGGATTATTCAGGGGCGGAAGCTCACAATTGTTTTCTATCTGCCATCCACATTAGTGGAGTGGACAACTGGGAAGCAGATTTCCTGAGCAGACAGACATTTCATCCCACGGAGTGGGCTATCCATCCGGAGGTGTTCTCTAGGTTAACCCTCAAATGAGGGGTGCCGGAGTTGTATCTGTTGGCGTCTCGGCAGAAGGCCAAGCTTCCAAGGTACGGTTCAAGGTCAAGGGATCCTCAGGCCGCTCTGATAGATGCTCTGCGGTTCAATGGGATTTCGTTCTAGCATACCTGTTTCCTCCGTTTGTGCTCCTTCCACAAGTTATTGCACGTATCAAACAAGAGAGAGCATAGGTAATTCTAATAGCTCCTGCATGGCCTTGCAGGATCTGGTATGCAGAACTAGTGAAGATGTCATCTTGGCCACCTTGGAGCCTCTCGGGAAGGACCTTCTAACTCAGGGTTCATTCCTCCATCCAAATCTTGTTTCTCTGAAGCTGACTGCTTGGAGAATGATTTTCTGAGTCTGTTACTCAAAAAAATGAGCCTGTTACTCAAAAAATTTACCATAAGGCATGGCGTAAATACCTTTATTGGTGTGAATCTACGGGCTACTCTTGGAGTAGGGTCAGGATTCCTAGAATTTTGTCTTTTCTCCAGGAAGGTCTGGAGAAAGGGTTGTCAGTCAGTTCTCTGAAAGGTCAGATTTCTGCATTATCTATTTTGTTACACAAGCATCTGGCGGATGTGCCAGATGTTCAATCCGTTTGTGAAGCCCTGGTCAGAATCAGGCCTGTGTTTAAACCTGTAGCTCCTCCTTGGAGCCTTAATCTTGTTCTTAAAGTTTTGCAGCAGGCTCCGTTTGAGGCAATGCATTCCATAAATATTAAGTTGCTATCTTGAAAGGTTTTGTTTCTTATTGCTATCTCTTCTGCTCGGAGAGTTTCAGAACTCTTGACTTTGCAGTGTGATTCGCCTTACTTATCTTTCATGCGGATAAGGCGGATCTTCATACTAAATTGGAGTTTCATCCTAAAGTGGTTTCGGATAGAAATATTAATCAGGAAATTGTTCCTTCTCTCTGTCCCAATCCTTATTCTCATAAAGAACGTCTGTTGCGCAACTTGGATGTTGTGCGTGCTCTAAAATTCTATCTACAGCAACTGTGTTTGTTTCTCAGGAAAGCGTAAGGGTCAGAAGGCTACTTCTACTTCTCTTTCCCTCTGGTTGAGAAGTATGATTCGTTTTGCTTATGAGACTGCTGGACAGCAGCCTCCTGAGAGAATTACAGCTCATTCCACTAGGGCTGTCTCCTCTTCTTGGGCTTTAAAAAATGAAGCTTCTGTGGAACAGATTTGCAAGGCTGCAACTTAGTCCTCTCTGCATACTTTTTCTAAATTTGACAACTTTGATAATTTTGCCTCGGCTGAGGCCTTTTTTGGGAAAAGGGTTCTTCAAGCGATGGTGCCTTCTATTTAGGTCTGTCTGTCTTTTTCTCCCTCCCTGTTCATTCAGTGTCCTCTGGCTTGGGTATTGGCTCAGACTAGTAATTGAATGACGTTGTGGACTCTCCATATCTTAGGAAAGAAAATAAAATTTATGCTTACCTGATATATTTCTTTCTTTCCGGATATGGAGAGTTAACGAACCCACCCTTTTTTAACAGTTATTTTTTTACTAAACTTCAGGCACCTCTACACCTTTGTGTTATTCCTTTTCCATTTCCCTTCAGTCAAATGACTGGGCATTATGGGTAGGGGAGTGACATAAATTTTGTTTTTCAATATTTTCTTGAAATTTTCTTATACCAGCTACTGTAATTAACTAATAATCTTATACATTTTCTCTGGTTTAAAATAATTTCTACTACAATTTTTTTTAAGTATTTTAAATGAACACAGTGAATAATGGGCTTTTATTCTAAAAATTCTAAAATAAAATATTTTAGAATCTTAAATTTTGCTTACCTGATCATTTGCTTTTCTTCTGACGGGAAGAGTCCACGGCTGCATTCATTACTTTTGGGAATTCAGAACCTGGCCACCAAGAGGAGGCAAAGACACCCCTGCCAAAGGCTTAAATACCTCCCCCACTTCCCTCATCCCCCAGTCATTCTGCCAAGGGAACAAGGAACAATAGGAGAAATATCAGGGTGAAAAAGGTGCCAGAAGAAGAAACTTTTTTACAGCCGCATCATCAAAAAAAAGCGGGGGGGAGCTGTGGACTCTTCCCGTCAAAAGAAAAGAAAATTATCAGGTAAGCATAATTTTGGAAACACAAGAAAAAAGTAAATTTATGCTTACCTGATAAATTAATTTCTTCTATGGTACGACGAGTCCACGGATCCATCCTTTACTTGTGGGATATTATCCTCCTGCCAACAGGAAGTGGCAAAGAGCACCACAGCAGAGCGGTCTATATAGCTCCTCCCTTAGCTCCACGCCCCAGTCATTCGACCGAAGGTACAGGAAGAAAAAGGAGAAACTACAAGGTGCAGAGGTGACTGAAGTTTAAAATAAAAAAAATATAATCTGTCTTAAAATGACAGGGCGGGCCGTGGACTCGTCGTACCATAGAAGAAATTAATTTATCAGGTAAGCATAAATTTACTTTTCTTCTATAAGGTATGACGAGTCCACGGATTCATCCTTCACTTGTGGGATACAATACCAAAGCTACAGGACACGGATGAACGGGAGGGACAAGACAGATGGTTAAACAGAAGGCACCACAGCTTGAAGAACTTCTCTCCCAAAAATAGCCTCCGAAAAAGCAAAAGTATCACATTTGTAAAAGGTATGAAGCGAAGACCAAGTCGCAGCCTTACAAAGCTGTTCAACAGAAGCATCATTTTTAAAAGCCCATGTGGAAGCCACCGCTCTAGTAGAGTGAGCTGTAATCCTTTCAGGAGGCTGCTGTCCAGCAGTCTCGTATGCCAAACGGATGATGCTTTTCAGCCAAAAAGAAAGAGAGGTAGCTGTAGCTTTTTGACCTCTACGTTTTCCAGAATAGACAACAAACAAAGAAGATGTTTGACGGAAATATTTGGTTGCTTGCAAGTAAAACCTCAAAGCACGAACCACTAAGAACTTTCCAAGATAGAAGCTTAATATCTATGGAATGCATAGGTTCAAACGGAACCCCTTGAAGAACTTTAAGAACTAAATTCAAACTCCATGGCGGAGCAACAGGTTTAAACACAGGCTTGATTCTAACTAAAGCCTGACAGAACGACTGAACGTCTGGAACATCTGCCAGACGCTTGTGCAGTAGAATTGATAAGGAAGATATCTGTCCCTTTAAGGAACTAGCTGATTGCCCCTTCTGCAATCCTTCTTGGAGAAAGAACAAAATATCTTATGATAAATTTTCCTAGTAACAGGCTTTCGAGCCTGAATCAAGGTATCTATGACCGACTCAGAGAAACCCCGCTTGGATAAAATCAAGCGTTCAATCTCCAAGCAGTCAGCCGCAGAGAAATTAGATTTGAATGCTGGAACGGACCTTGAATCAGAAGGTCCTGTCTCAGTAGCAGAGTCCATGGTGGAAGAGATGACATGTCCACAAGGTCTGCATACCAAGTCCTGCGTGGCCACGCAGGTGCTATCAAAATCACTGAAGCTCCCTGTTTGATTCTGGAAATGAAATGAGGAAGGAGAGGAAATGGTGGAAACACATAAGCCAGGTTGAACGACCAGGGTACTGCTAGAGCATCTATCAGTACTGCCTGAGGATCCCTTGACCAAGACCCGTAACAAGGAAGTTTGGCGTTCTGAAGAGACGCCATCAGATCCAATTCTGGTGTGCCCCATTGCTGATCAATTGTGCAAACACCACCGGATAGAGTTCCTACTCCCCCGGATGAAAAGTCTGACGACTTAGAAAATCCGCTTCCCAGTTCTCCATTCCTGGGATATAGATTGCTGATAGATGGCAAGAGTGAGTCTCTGCCCATCGAATTATTTTGGTAGCCTCGAGAACTCTTTGTTCCCCCCTGATGATTGATATATGCTACAGTTGTGATATTGTCCGACTGGAACCTTATGAATATGGCCGAAGCCAGCTGAGGCCACGTCTGAAGTGCGTTGAATATCGCTCTCAGTTCTAGAATATTTATCGGGAGGAGAGCCTCCTCCCGAGTCCACAAACCCTGTGCTTTCAGGGAATTCCAGACTGCACCCCAGCCCAATAGGCTGGCGTCCGTCGTCACTATGTCCCATGCTGGCCTGCGGAAACACATTCCCTGGGACAGATGATCCTGTGACAACCACCAAAGAAGAGAGTCTCTGGTCTCTTGATCCAGATTTATCTGAGGAGATAAATCTGCATAATCCCCATTTTACTGTTTGAACATGCATAGTTGCAGTGGTCTGAGATGCAAGCGAGCAAACGGAACTATGTCCATTGCCACTACCATTAGTCAGATTACCTCCATACACTGAGCCACTGACGGCCGAGGAATGGAATGAAGAGCTCGGCAGATGGTTAAAATCTTTGATTTCCTGACCTCCGTCAGAAAAATTTTCATGTCCACAGAATCTATCAGAGTTCCCAGGAATGGAACTCTTGTGAGAGGGATAAGTGAACTCTTTTTTACGTTCACCTTCCACCCGTGAGATCTTTTGTCCAGATAAGGTGCCACAGCTATGCCCCGCGGCCTTATAACCGCCAGAAGGGACCCTAGCACCTTTGTGAAAATTCTGGGGGCTGTGGCCAACCCGAAGGGAAGAGCCACAAACTGGTAATGCTTGTCCAGAAAGGCGAACCTGAGGAACTGGTGATGATCTTTGTGGATAGGGATGTGTAGATACGCATCCTTTAAGTCCACGGTGGTCATATATTGACCCTCCTGGATCATTGGAAAAATAGTCCAAATGGTCTCCATCTTGAAGGATGGGACTCTGAGGAATTTGTTTAGGATCTTGAGATCTAAAATTGGTCTGAAGGTTCCCTCTTTTTTGGGAACCACAACAGATTGGCATAGAACCCCTGCCCCTGTTCTGTTTTCGGAACAGGGCAGATCACTCCCATGGTATATAGGTCTTCTACACAGCGAAAGAACGCCTCTCTTTTTGTCTGGTTTACAGACAATAGAGAAAGATGGAATCTCCCCCTTGGAGGAGAATCTTTGAAATCTAGAAGATACCCCTGGGTTACGATTTCTAAAGCCCAGGAGTCCTGAACGTCTCTTGCCCAAGCCTGAGCAAAGAGAGAAAGTTTGCCCCCTACTAGATCCGGTCCCGGATCGGGGGCTACCCCTTCATGCTGTCTTGGTGGCAGCAGCGGGCTTCTTGGCCTGTTTACCCTTGTTCCAAGTCTGGTTAGGTCTCCAGACTGACTTGGATTGAGCAAAATTCCCTTCTTGCTTTGCAGCAGAGGGACCACCTAAATTATCTTGTTTGGTCCTCATCTTATTTGTCTTATCCTGAGGAAGGGCATGGCCTTTCCCTCCAGTGATGTCTGAAATTATCTCTTTCAGTTCAGGCCCGAATAGGGTCTTACCCTTAAAAGGGATGGCTAAAAGCTTAGATTTTGATGACACGTCAGCAGACCAGGACTTAAGCCATAACGCTCTACGCACTAAAATGGCAAAACCTGGATTCTTTGCCGCTAATTTAGCTAGTTGAAAAGCGGCATCTGTAATGAAAGAATTAGCTAGCTTGAGAGCCCTAATTCTATCCAGAATATCATTTAATGGGGTCTCAACCTGAAGAGCCTCCTCCAGAGCCTCGAACCAAAAAGCAGCTGCAGTAGTTACAGGAACAATGCACGCTATTGGTTGGAGAAGAAAACCCTGATGAACAAATATTTTCTTTAGGAGACCCTCAACCTAAGTTTTTATCCATAGGATCTTTGAAAGCACAACTGTCCTCAATAGGTATAGTTGTACGCTGTAAGTTTGCCCCACAAGGAAATTTAACATTTAACCCTTTAATGTGCAAACCTGATTGAAATTAGGCCTAAATCCGGAAAAAACACCACCAGCACCTTGCCACAGCCCTGCTGTGGTGCATACCTACCCTCAGGGATAGTAAATATGGGGTTAAAGCTTCGATTTGGCCCAAAACATCCACAAGGGCCCTCAGGAGTTAGAGATTGCTGCTTGCTGAGTGAAAACAACTGAGCATCTGAGGCGCGAAAATAGGCCCCGACCATCGCACTTGATGTCTCTACAGCCTCAAAGAACCGCACCAGAGCGGTTTTAAACTAGCCATGTGGGTTCTGAGACCCAAAAAATAAGCCAAGTGTACCCTCAATAAAGTTGCCCAAAAAACGTTATTGCCCACAAAACGTTAACAGCACTCCCAGTTCATAAAACGTTTGCCCACAAAAATTCAAAACTCAGTGTCAACCATCTTTGTAATTAGACCCTTATGCAAGCTTAGTAATGCCTTTATATAGCTCTTAGGATTACTGCTTACCCTTACCCTCATGGGGATACTGTCAGCCTCTCTGAAATACACAGTCTCTCCAGGAAAAATGACTGAACATACCTCACTGCTATACAGCATGAAAACGTTCCTCACACTGAATTTTCTTGTACCCCTCAGCCTCTGTGGGAACAGCACTGGATCTTAGTTACAAATGCTAAGATCATCATCCTCCAGGCAGAAGTCTTCATCCATCTGCTGCCTGAGAGTAAATAGTACACACCGGTACTTTTTAAAACAAAAAACTAATATTTTATCACCTCTTTCACTTTACCCTTCCTAGTACTTAGAATAGGCAAAGAGAATGACTGGGGGGTGGAGCTAAGGGAGGAGCTATATAGACAGCTCTGCTGTGGTGCTGTTTGTCACTTCCTGTTAGCCGGAGGATAATATCCCACAAGTAAAGGATGAATCCGTGGACTCGTCGTACCTTATAGAAGAAAAGCTATAGAGGACACTCCATGCAAACAAAGGGCGGGTACAGAAGGTGGCCCCTTTGAAGGGCACCACAGCCTGAAATTACCCATAGAAAAACTGAAAACAAAAGTAACTGCCCATCAGTTAAACAACCGGCATGCCGTGCTGGAGACCACTCAAAATTAGATTCCACTGAGCACAGTGCCTCCGGGGAGCCAAATCGCACAAACTTACCCGAAGGAAAAGCACTTCAACCTACCCCGAAGAGGAGAAAGGAGTACCCAAAGGAGATCCAAAGGACCGTCAGAAAAGGGTAAGAAACCCCAAGACAAAGCGAAACAAAGGTTATTACAAGACAACCACCCAGGAAAAAGACTCTCTAGAAAGTCCATCTCCCAAAGGGAGACTCACAACCTATGAGAGAGCGATCGCTAGGAAGAATAACAATCCACCCTCAGCTCCTCTAACACCATATAACTTATGGTGCGCCAAGGAAGCCGCAAGCTCCCCACTGAACCATAGTCTAGTAGACACAACTGCTAAAACTAGCCACATATAGGTAGGAAAACCATATCATGACCAAAGGAAAAACACAGAGCCCACCGACAGGATGGAAAAACTAACTGTCCTAGCAGAAAAAAAGAGGGCTCTCTGTGAAACACAAAACCCCAACTGACAGAACTTGTGAGTTCCAGCTCCAGGGCAGCAAAGCTGAATCTTCAGTGATCATGGTACCCCATCCCACAGAGAGTGCCGAATTATCGACGGTAACTGCCGACCAGGAAAATCCGGAGCCCAGAAGACATCCAACATCAGATGCAATGCAACCAGTGGAGGAAGAAACACCCGTGAACCCCCCACCAGGGAGGATAACAGGGCCAACAGAAAACACATGGTCAGACCCAAGAGAGTAGACAGATCCCTGACCTCCCCTCTGAGGAACCCCAAAAACGGGCTGGCAACGTCCGCCTCAAGAGAGAGCGGAGGGCCGAAGAGGAAACTAACCCATTGGAAAACCACTCTGACCAATTACTAAAAGCTGGCATGCTACAACGAATCCATGACAGAAATATAAAGCTTGCGAGCACACATTCAAAGTGCAAGTAGCTGCAGCTGGTTTCAAACTGCAAACCTTCCTCTTGTTAGGCAGCTAAGCTAACTTTCAGGCTACTACAGCTGGCTCTACGTGCTCGGGTTCCAAAAAGCTTACACAGTTCCCGTCTCTAAAGAAGGAACACTCCCAAAAGGGAAGATAGGGCTCAGAGCTACAACAATACCCTAGAACCAGAGCCAGCCCTTCTGACATCCAAAACGCAAGGAGAGAAGAAAAGAATCTTCGAACGAGAAGATAAGGACCCATAGGTCTCCATGGAAACTGTTTACTTCCAAAATCCTCCCCAAAAGGACAAAAGCCAAGGGGACCGCTTCCCCAGCCATAGGCAACGCAAAGAGACCAAATAGAATGGTAAAACAATACCAGCTCAGTTAAGACAAACAACCTTGAGCTTTAAATGCAAAAGTTGCCACTGGCGACAACCGTAGATCCACCTGAAAGGCAGAAAACAAACCTTCAGGTAGATACCAAATCTCCCATGAGAGATAAAAACAAACCACCCAAAGGGACAAGCGGATGTTCTAAACCCTAAAGTTTGAAACTGAACCGCCCAGGACCGAGTGCAGCGACCTGGACCCCAAAATCTCAGACAAGAGACATGGCTCTCCCCAAAATTCGGGACAGGCCGTATGTCCTGAGGAACCACCAAGTTGCCTCATACTTAAAAGGGCACTCTAGGTAGTGTATTCCACACCCCAATGTCCTTGAACATTGGACACTCGCAAGAGACTCAGACCAAGATCATAGAAAGACATCTAGACAGGCCTCAGAGATGGCAACCCGCACCCGTAGGTGGAGCCGAACCCTAACCCTTCACTTGCAACCCCAGAAATCAAGAGCTCCTAGAGGCTCAAGTGCAACACTCCAAGTCCAGGGACCCTGGAGATTACCAGGGACGGGGCTCCTTATAATGGAGAACATACCACAATAGCTGGATTCAACACGGAACCTTAGCCATGTGGGCAACTGGGCGACCAACTAGGCTACACCGCCAAGCATAACCAGCCCCTTAGTTGGAGAGCCAAAGCTACTCACAGGATCAGCTTCCCAGAAATCCTTGTACCAGGAATAACAGACAACCCCACAATTCCCTCTGAGAAGAAGACCAGAGGCGGTTGCCGGGAGAAAGAAGAGTAACCCAACCCCTACGCTCCATCTTATGAGAGCCTGCGATATACTGAAAAAAGGGGAACCGGACATACCCAAACTTCCGGACTCAGGTGACCAGACCACTCAAGAAGGGAAAAAAACAGTCCCAGCAACCTCGAGGGGTACCAGCGACTAGGCCACAATAAAAACAGACACCCGGAATACCAAGATTAAAATGAAAATCATCATCCAAACTGGTATCCCAACTGTCCAGCGGTCATCCAAACCTCCAAAACCCAAGAGGAGTCAGACGGATTCCCACAAAAGGAACGGGAGGGGACCTATACAATCCCTTTCGACACTCCGTTCATCGAGGACAAGGAGCAGGTTGACGTATAAGAAACGAAAACACCTCCTCAAGTATTGGATAAATAAACATAAAACGAAAACCCCAAACAAAGTGAACGACTCAACACCCAACAGGATAACCAGCACACCATCACCACGTGGTTGACATGAACCTTAAGGAACAGCAGCTAGTGCCCAACCAGTACCTGCCTGGTACAAGGAACACCTGAACTGTCCAAGAAAAACATAAACTTTAATTATAACTAAGTTCTGATATAGAAAGCATGCAGCTTTAAAGGAAGTGCCCTCGCCACCACAAAATCGCAAGTATCAGTTCCAGAGAAGAAATGCTCCCAAAATGGAAAATTATAGCAGACATGAGCTTCCTAAAACAAATCAAATATATCCTAACTGGAATAAATAAAATAAAGGCAGCACCTGAGGGTGAACGCCCAAAGGAAAATGGCACGCCAACCGGACCAGCCGATTATAGAGGCCCAAGCTCAGAACTGGAACAGATACTCAAAAGAAAAGAAACACGGAGACATTAAACAGATTGTTTCATCCCCACACGTCTAATCCAGTTTGCCTTCCGGCACAGAAGACCGAGGATCCCACGGCCCAGTAGGGCTGGAATCCTCCAGCACGGCCAAAACATACCTTACTAAAACATGAAGACTTGGCAGTCTATAACGGAAGACAAAATGTTCCCCCGCCGGATCAATGGGCGACCCGGTCCCGAGGGTGGGGCCCCTGAAGCCTCAGAGGCCATTGCTTCCCCAGAAGGTTTAACTGACTCAGGCGATCCCACGTCCGACAAACCCCGGTTAACAGAACACGGACAGTATCTTAAAAATACCTCTCTAGGAAGATATAAATGCGCCAGCGCCATAGATATGGCCATGCGGAACCGTGCTGTAACTTCTGGAGGAAACAAAGCGCCTTCCGGAGGAGTAACAGCCATAGGGACACCTGCTTGCGTAGCAAAAGAAGGTTCTGGGGCACGTGCCTCACGGGACATGGAATCCACAGGGGCGGATGGCTCAACGCACTCTAAAATCCCTGATGCGGGTGAAGAGAGTACTCTAAAAAGGCAATCGGAAGGAGGGTTTTCCGGTGGAGGAGGAGCAAGCACTTGTGGCTGTGCTCCCTGCTCCAGTCCTTACAGCTGCTGGCGGTAATTGGTTTTCGCGCCCTGCCCCAAGGACGGGGGCTGCTACACGGACAGTTAGCTATATCGCTCCGGGAACCTAACAGTGTATTTCCATCGCACTGTTTCCTTGCATAAGCCCTGTTGGAATTTACACTGCGGCCCAAATCAACCTGCCTATTACTTCTAGGAAAAGCGTGGTGTTTTAAAAACCCCCTCTGGGCTTCCTCCCAATATACCCTTCTTTCATAAACTCAAAGCACAAGATACAAGAACCCAGCAATAAGTTTTTTATTAGCCAAAGACTTTTGCTTTATTCTCTCCCCTCTCCAGGACTTACCGCTCCCGGCTTTTCTAAAGCCTCCCCTTCCCTGACCGCACTTACACTGGCTGCTGTGTCTCTGCCAGGAACTACGCTGCACGGCGGCGACTTCCCACATGATTGACAGCTTGAGCCTTCTCTCGTTGTAGCTGAGGATCCGGATTGGTCCTTTCTCTCCCTGGACCCCCCCCCCTCTCCCACCGGTGCTGCGAGAGAGGGGGTTGAGTTGCTGTGTCGCTGAGGGACCTCATCGCCTGTTCGGCTGCTCTACCCCGCTCTGGCAATTGGAGCCGGTGTCCCTCGCTCCTCTCCCACCGGTGCTGCGAGAGAGGAGGAGGGGCTGTGAGATCTGCAGCGCAGGTAGAAGTCGGACATACCATTTGGACTCTTGCCTCTGGAAGTATCTATCGGCGCTGAGGGGAAAGCAGTGGTATAAGGTGAGCCGTGTATAACCTGATCCGCTCTGATTGTCTGTTTCAGGAGAGGGGCCAATTTTGGATTAACAACTCTTGCAAAATAGCGCTAAACCTGTTATTTTTTGGCTAACATAGACCCTCTAATAACTTACCCTCATAGCACTTTAAAAGAAGAAAAAAAGGGGGGAAAAAAGAGACCGCAAAACTCCCACAGGAGGGGGACATACCCCAGGAACTGTACTTTGAGATACGGGAGGTTATAATTAAGCTACAAAGGAGGAGAAGGGGACATAATTAAGAGTAAAGAGCATTGCAATTCACTAGAGAAAGAAAATGGGAGGTTAAGCCTAAGGAGGGAGAAAAGCCCTAGCAGTGGGAAGGAAGGAGCATATGACCAGAATCATAAAATAACAACAAAATACCAAAAGCTGAAAATTGTTGCATTGTTAAAGGTTTCTTTATTTCTGGATTTTAGACTGCTATTTCTCATAGCCGGATTGATCTATCCTTGTGTTTACAGGGCTGAAAAACATAATTTATGCTTACCTGATAAATTCCTTTCTTCTGTTGTGTGATCAGTCCACGGGTCATCATTACTTCTGGGATATAACTCCTCCCCAACAGGAAATGCAAGAGGATTCACCCAGCAGAGCTGCATATAGCTCCTCCCCTCTACGTCAGTCCCAGTCATTCGACCAAGAATCAACGAGAAAGGAGTAACCAAGGGTGAAGTGGTGACTGGAGTATAATTTAAAAGATATTTACCTGCCTTAAAACAGGGCGGGCCGTGGACTGATCACACAACAGAAGAAAGGAATTTATCAGGTAAGCATAAATTATGTTTTCTTCTGTTATGTGTGATCAGTCCACGGGTCATCATTACTTCTGGGATACCAATACCAAAGCAAAAGTACACGGATGACGGGAGGGATAGGCAGGCTCATTATACAGAAGGAACCACTGCCTGAAGAACCTTTCTCCCAAAAATAGCCTCCGAAGAAGCAAAAGTGTCAAATTTGTAAAATTTGGAAAAAGTATGAAGCGAAGACCAAGTTGCAGCCTTGCAAATCTGTTCAACAGAGGCCTCATTCTTAAAGGCCCAAGTGGAAGCCACAGCTCTAGTGGAGTGAGCTGTAATTCTTTCAGGAGGCTGCTGTCCAGCAGTCTCATAGGCTAAACGTATTATGCTACGAAGCCAAAAAGAGAGAGAGGTAGCAGAAGCTTTTTGACCTCTCCTCTGTCCAGAGTAAACGACAAACAAGGAAGAAGTTTGGCGAAAATCTTTAGTTGCCTGCAAGTAGAACTTGAGGGCACGAACTACATCCAGATTGTGTAAAAGACGTTCCTTCTTTGAAGAAGGATTTGGACACAAGGATGGGACAACAATCTCTTGATTGATGTTCCTGTTAGTGACTACCTTAGGTAAGAACCCAGGTTTAGTACGCAGAACTACCTTGTCTGAGTGAAAAATCAGATAAGGGGAATCACAATGTAAGGCTGATAACTCAGAGACTCTTCGAGCCGAGGAAATAGCCATTAAAAACAGAACTTTCCAAGATAACATTTTTATATCGATGGAATGAAGGGGTTCAAACGGAACACCCTGTAAAACGTTAAGAACTAAGTTTAAACTCCATGGTGGAGCAACAGCTTTAAACACAGGCTTGATCCTAGCTAAAGCCTGACAAAAGGACTGGACGTCTGGATTTTCTGACAGACGTCTGTGTAACAAGATGGACAGAGCTGAAATCTGTCCCTTTAATGAACTAGCTGATAAACCCTTTTCTAAACCTTCTTGTAGAAAAGACAATATCCTAGCGATCCTAACCTTACTCCAGGAGTAACCTTTGGATTCGCACCAGTATAGGTATTTCCGCCATATTTTATGGTAAATCCTTCTGGTAACAGGCTTCCTAGCCTGAATCAGGGTATCAATAACCGACTCAGAAAAACCACGTTTTGATAAAATCAAGCGTTCAATTTCCAAGCAGTCAGCTTCAGAGAAGTTAGATTTTGATGTTTGAATGGACCCTGTATCAGAAGGTCCTGTCTTAGAGGTAGAGACCAAGGCGGACAGGATGACATGTCCACTAGATCTGCATACCAAGTCCTGCGTGGCCAAGCAGGTGCTATTAGAATTACTGATGCTCTCTCCTGTTTGATTTTGGCAATCAATCGAGGAAGCAGCGGGAAGGGTGGAAACACATAAGCCATCCTGAAGTTCCAAGGTGCTGTCAAAGCATCTATCAGAACTGCTCCCGGATCCCTGGATCTGGACCCGTAGCGAGGAAGTTTGGCGTTCTGGCGAGACGCCATGAGATCTATCTCTGGTTTGCCCCAACGTCGAAGTATTTGGGCAAAGACCTCCGGATGAAGTTCCCACTCCCCCGGATGAAGAGTCTGGCGACTCAAGAAATCCGCCTCCCAGTTCTCCACTCCCGGGATGTGGATTGCTGACAGGTGGCAAGAGTGAGACTCTGCCCAGCGAATTATCTTTGATACTTCCATCATTGCTAGGGAGCTTCTTGTCCCTCCCTGATGGTTGATGTAAGCTACAGTCGTGATGTTGTCCGACTGAAACCTGATGAACCCCCGAGTTATTAACTGGGGCCAAGCCAGAAGGGCATTGAGAACTGCTCTCAATTCCAGAATGTTTATTGGAAGGAGACTCTCCTCCTGATTCCATAGTCCCTGAGCCTTCAGAGAATTCCAGACAGCGCCCCAACCTAGTAGGCTGGCGTCTGTTGTTACAATTGTCCAGTCTGGCCTGCTGAATGGCATCCCCCTGGACAGGTGTGGCCGATGAAGCCACCATAGAAGAGAATTTCTGGTCTCTTGATTCAGATTCAGAGTAGGGGACAAATCTGAGTAATCCCCATTCCACTGACTCAGCATGCATAATTGCAGCGGTCTGAGGTGTAGGCGTGCAAAAGGTACTATGTCCATTGCCGCTACCATTAAGCCGATCACCTCCATGCATTGAGCTACTGACGGGTGTTGAATGGAATGAAGGACGCGGCATGCATTTTGAAGTTTTGTTAACCTGTCTTCTGTCAGGTAAATCTTCATTTCTACAGAATCTATAAGAGTCCCCAAGAATGGAACTCTTGTGAGAGGAAAGAGAGAACTCTTCTTTTCGTTCACTTTCCATCCATGCGACCTTAGAAATGCCAGAACTAACTCTGTATGAGACTTGGCAGTTTGAAAGCTTGAAGCTTGTATTAGAATGTCGTCTAGGTACGGAGCTACCGAAATCCCTCGCGGTCTTAGTACCGCTAGAAGGGCACCCAGAACCTTTGTGAAGATTCTTGGAGCCGTAGCCAATCCGAATGGAAGAGCTACAAACTGGTAGTGCCTGTCTAAGAAGGCAAACCTTAGATACCGGTGATGATCTTTGTGGATCGGTATGTGAAGGTAAGCATCCTTTAAATCCACTGTGGTCATGTACTGACCCTCTTGGATCATGGGTAAGATTGTCCGAATAGTTTCCATTTTGAACGATGGAACTCTTAGGAATTTGTTTAGAGTCTTTAAATCTAAGATTGGCCTGAAAGTTCCCTCTTTTTTGGGAACCACAAACAGGTTTGAGTAGAACCCTTGTCCTTGTTCCGACCACGGAACCGGATGGATCACTCCCATTGTTAACAGATCTTGTACGCAGCGTAGAAACGCTTCTTTCTTTATCTGGTTTGTTGACAACCTTGACAGATGAAATCTCCCTCTTGGGGGAGATAATTTGAAGTCTAGATGGTATCCCTGAGATATGATCTCTAGTGCCCAGGGATCCTGAACATCTCTTGCCCAGGCCTGGGCGAAGAGAGAGAGTCTGCCCCCTACTAGATCCGGTCCCGGATCGGGGGCTCTCGGTTCATGCTGTCTTTGGGGCAGCAGCAGGTTTCCTGGCCTGCTTGCTTTTGTTCCAGGACTGGTTAGGCTTCCAGCCTTGCCTGTAACGAGCAACAGCTCCTTCCTGTTTTGGTGCAGTGGAGGTTGATGCTGCTCCTGTTTTGAAATTCCGAAAGGGACGAAAATTAGACTGTCTAGCCTTAGCTTTGGCCTTGTCTTGAGGTAGGGCGTGGCCCTTACCTCCCGTAATGTCAGCGATAATTTCTTTCAAACCGGGCCCGAATAAGGACTGCCCCTTGAAAGGTATATTAAGTAATTTGGACTTAGAAGTAACATCAGCTGACCAGGATTTTAGCCACAGTGCCCTGCGTGCCTGTATGGCGAATCCTGAGTTCTTAGCCGTAAGTTTGGTTAAATGTACTACGGCCTCCGAAATGAAAGAATTAGCTAGTTTAAGGACTCTAAGCCTGTCCGTAATGTCGTCTAGCGTAGAGGAACTAAGGTTCTCTTCAAGCGACTCAATCCAAAATGCTGCCGCAGCCGTAATCGGCGCGATACAAGCAAGGGGTTGTAATATAAAACCTTGTTGAACAAACATTTTCTTAAGGTAACCCTCTAATTTTTTATCCATTGGATCTGAGAAAGCACAGCTATCCTCCACCGGGATAGTGGTACGCTTAGCTAAAGTAGAAACTGCTCCCTCCACCTTGGGGACCGTTTGCCATAAGTCCCGAGTGGTGGCGTCTATTGGAAACATCTTTCTAAATATTGGAGGGGGTGAGAACGGCACACCGGGTCTATCCCACTCCTTAGTAACAATTTCAGTTAGTCTCTTAGGTATAGGAAAAACGTCAGTACTCGCCGGTACCGCAAAGTATTTATCCAACCTACACAGTTTCTCTGGTATTGCAACAGTGTTACAATCGTTGAGAGCTGCTAAGACCTCCCCTAGTAGTACACGGAGGTTCTCCAATTTAAATTTAAAATTTGAAATATCTGAGTCCAATCTGTTTGGATCAGAACCGTCACCCACAGAATGAAGCTCTCCGTCCTCATGCTCTGCGAGCTGTGACGCAGTATCAGACATGGCCCTAGCATTGTCAGCGCACTCTGTTCTCACCCCAGAGTGATCACGCTTGCCTCTTAGTTCAGGTAATTTAGACAAAACTTCAGTCATAACAGTAGCCATATCTTGTAATGTTATCTGTAATGGCCGCCCAGATGTACTAGGCGCCAAAATATCACGCACCTCCCGGGCGGGAGATGCAGGTACTGTCGCGTGAGGCGAGTTAGTCGGCATAACTCTCCCCTCGCTGTTTGGTGAAATTTGTTCACATTGTACAGATTGACTTTTATTTAAAGTAGCATCAATACAGTTAGTACATAAATTTCTATTGGGCTCCACCTTGGCATTGGAACAAATGACACAGATATCTTCCTCTGAGTCAGACATGTTTAACACACTAGCAAAAAAAAAAACTTACAACTTGGTTATAATCTTTTTTAGCAAAAAAACGCACTGTGCCTCAAAGAGGTACTAACGATTAAATGACAGTTGAAATAATGAACTGAAAAACAGTTATTGCATCAAACTTTAAAACAACACAACTTTTAGCAAAGGTTTGTTCCCATTAGTAAAAAACAACACTAATTAAATTTGTACATAAGAAAACAAAACAACGTTTTTTATACACAGTCACTATAAGAATTCTCACAGCTCTGCTGAGAGAATTTACCTCCCTTCAAAGAAGTTTGAAGACCCCTGAGATCTGTCAGAGATGAACCGGATCATGCAGGAAATATAAAAGTAGCTGACTGGAATTTTTTGATGCGTAGCAAAGAGCGCCAAAAACGGCCCCTCCCTCTCCCACACAGCAGTGAAGAGAAACGAAACTGTCACAATTAAAGCAAAAAACTGCCAAGTGGAAAATAATGCCCAAACATTTATTCACACAGTACCTCAGCAATGTAAACGATTCTACATTCCAGCAAAAACGTTTAACATGAGAATAGTTATTAAAAAGGATTAGTGACCTTTAACACAGTAGTTCCGGTGAAATACCATCCCCAGAATACTGAAGTGTATACATACATGTCATTTTAACGGTATGGCAGGCTTTTCTCATCAATTCCATTCAGAAAATAAAAACTGCCACATACCTCAATGCAGATTCATCTGCCCGCTGTCCCCTGATCTGAAGCCTTTACCTCCCTCAGATGGTCGAGAACAGCAATATGGTCTTAACGACTCCGGTTAAAATCATAGTAAAAAAATCTCTGTCAGATTCTTCCTCAAACTCTGCCAGAGAAGTAATAACACGCTCCGGTGCTATTTTAAAATAACAAACTTTTGATTGAAGTCATAAAAACTAAGTATAATCACCATAGTCCTCTCACACATCCTATCTAGTCGTTGGGTGCAAGAGAATGACTGGGACTGACGTAGAGGGGAGGAGCTATATGCAGCTCTGCTGGGTGAATCCTCTTGCATTTCCTGTTGGGGAGGAGTTATATCCCAGAAGTAATGATGACCCGTGGACTGATCACACATAACAGAAGAAATCTGTATTTTGTCTTCCTCCGCTTGAACTTTGTTGATTCAGATACCCTGTATGCTTAAAAAGCAGTTGTCCCTAAGCTACGCTTTATTTAGTCGGCTGGAGCTGCTTGTTGCCTTTAGCGTATACTACATCAGGGGTATACAGAGAGCTGTGATAATTGGCACGCTTCATCACATCTGACTGCTGGGCTTTCTTTGATAGTGGCAAACACTGTATACATTAGGACCTTCTTGGCCACCTGTCCTTTAGCTGGACGCTGATCTCTGAAATCCAAGGAAAGGTGGCGAGAAGAATACGCATGTGAAGTCTCTCAAATTTCACTGAACAAGCAAACGCTCCAGCAGGCTAGAGCTACTTAAACTAGCATTGACAGTTAAAGAGAGTAATGATCTGAAAATTCTAAGCTCTATTACTCCTTAAATTTTTTGGGTCTGCTTATTACTTTTTTTATTTTTTTATTTTGGTTAAAAATTGATAATTGAAGGGTCATTATAGATGATATCATTTACACTTCTGAAAACAAGCTGAGTAAAACTAGATTAACTATAAGGATTAACCACAAGGGGTAAAAGAATGCTATGCAGGAATTATTTTTTTTCTACAGTGGTTCTTCTTGTTTCATTGTCTTTTTCAAAAATGTTGCCTATCTAAAATATTATTTCTCTCGCATAAGATAAAGATATATTATGCAATTTTCTGAAATTTAATTGTGAGAATTGGACGGAGAAATTCTAAATATTCTGCTATTCCTAAAAATTTTTTTTTTTTTTTTTTTACTTCAGAGTCCAAGCTCTTAAAATAAAATACAGGGTCTATACGCTTTATGGGAGCTAAAATGTAAAAATGTATAACTTATAACTGAACGCTGAAGGATCTAAGGATATTAACTAAATACCTTCACATGCTAAAGTATGATATAATACATTGGTAAAAGTATATCTACCTAGAAAAAAAGGGCAACAAGTCAAGAAGAGGTTAAGAAGGTACAAGGGAGTAGAGGCACAGTCCATAGAATCAGGATTTGAATAGCTGAAATAACTCCTGTAACTTAGTCTTACTAGGTTATTTTTCCTTACTTCACAAGTAATATTTTTTCTTTTTTTTTTGGTTTTTATTAGCCTGTAGTACAGATAGTGAAGCAAGGTAACATTTGAAAAGAGCTATTGCCATTAGCTCTGCTAAATAGATTTGACATAATCTCGTATCTTTATCTCCCTCTGGTTCTCGCATCTGTGGTTGGACTTCTTTCACTTAAATAAATATCACTGCTCTTTTCACTTTTTCTCCCCCTTCTTAGGCGGGGGGCTTTTACCCTCTTTTTTATTTTTATTTTTTCCTTCACTTGATCATCACTTCACATCTACCTTCACCGTCAATTAGAGAAAGCTTTCTGCTCTTAAATTAAAGTCACAATCACTTCACTTTAGCACTAATCTTCACGCAATCTTGCTTTAATCACTCCTCCTCTATCTGTAAATTTTTCGATCACTGGCACATGGATAAAATTCTTCACGCTTCACCCAAGATTCTCTCTCCGGCCATGGCAGCGAGGCAGAGGGACAGGAAAATGAAGGGTAATCAAGAGACAGTCGCAGATACACAATCAGCTCTACTAAACATGCCAATGGTACAAGAACCTACTAACCTTCATAACCTTGTTGCTAGTATATCAGATGCGCTCTCCCACAAATTTGAGGCTCTTCGAGCTGAAATCAAACAAGACTTCTGCTCACTAACGCAGGAAGTCCGCCAGTTTTCTAATAGATTGCAGGAGGCCGAGCAGCGTGTCTCGGACCTGGAAGATCTAACAACAGCGCACAGTTCTAACCTGGAAGCTGTCAACACCAATTTACAAAAAATACAAAACAGGTTAGAAGACCTAGAAAATCGTACTAGGAGAAACAATATAAGAATCATAGGACTTCCAGAAGAACAACAATTTGATAATCTTGTTAATTTTATATCAGAAACTCTACCTAAAATCTTAAAATTGCCATCTATCTTCTATCCTATCCCAGTGGAGAGAGCGCATAGGGTAGGCCCAATTCGTATGGAGAACAAAACTAGAACTAAACCTAGACCTGTTATAGCTAAATTGTTAAACTTCCAAGACAAACTTACTTTATTTCAGCACTATCGTAAGCAACAGCCAGTTAAAGTTGGAGGTATTACAATCCTTATGTTTCAGGATTTTTCTGCAGAGACTGCAGCAAAAAGAAGGGAGCTCGCTCCTATCTGTACTAGGTTTATACAAAAAGGATATCAGGCAACTATAATATTCCCTTATAAGCTAAAGGTTAAAGTTAATGATGTTACACACTTCTTTGAAGAAGCTCACCTAGCTGAGAGCTTTTATAAAACACTGAATTCTCCGGTCCGATGACAGTAGGTTTAAACAATAAGACTCTAGACATGGCAAAATATACAGGTCTTCTTTTTCTTTTTTTTTCCTTTTTTTTTTTTTAAGGTGAATAATTCCTTGGTGCAACATGGGTCTCAATGTTTAATCTCCTCCCATGCGGAATGTACGTATTTTTCTGTACATAAGAAAGAGGAGGGGGAAAGGAGGAATATTTTTTTTTTTTTTTTTTCTCGTCATCATTATTATTATCTCCCCATATATAAATAAATATGAGCAGTAACAAATGTAAAATAGTGTCATGGAATGTGGGTGGCATATCTACCCCTATTAAGAGAAAAGCAATTCTTACTCAGCTTCGAAAAACATAATTTATGTAAGAACTTACCTGATAAATTCATTTCTTTCATATTAACAAGAGTCCATGAGCTAGTGACGTATGGGATATACATTCCTACCAGGAGGGGCAAAGTTTCCCAAACCTTAAAATGCCTATAAATACACCCCTCACCACACCCACAAATCAGTTTAACGAATAGCCAAGAAGTGGGGTGATAAGAAAAAGTGCGAAGCATATAAAATAAGGAATTGGAATAATTGTGCTTTATACAAAAAAATCATAACCACCACAAAAAAGGGTGGGCCTCATGGACTCTTGTTAATATGAAAGAAATGAATTTATCAGGTAAGTTCTTACATAAATTATGTTTTCTTTCATGTAATTAACAAGAGTCCATGAGCTAGTGACGTATGGGATAATGACTACCCAAGATGTGGATCTTTCCACACAAGAGTCACTAGAGAGGGAGGGATAAAATAAAGACAGCCAATTCCTGCTGAAAATAATCCACACCCAAAATAAAGTTTAACAAAAAACATAAGCAGAAGATTCAAACTGAAACCGCTGCCTGAAGAACTTTTCTACCAAAAACTGCTTCAGAAGAAGAAAATACATCAAAATGGTAGAATTTAGTAAAAGTATGCAAAGAAGACCAAGTTGCTGCTTTGCAGATCTGGTCAACCGAAGCTTCATTCCTAAACGCCCAGGAAGTAGATACTGACCTAGTAGAATGAGCTGTAATTCTTTGAGGCGGAGTTTTACCCGACTCAACATAGGCAAGATGAATTAAAGATTTCAACCAAGATGCCAAAGAAATGGCAGAAGCTTTCTGGCCTTTCCTAGAACCGGAAAAGATAACAAATAGACTAGAAGTCTTACGGAAAGATTTCGTAGCTTCAACATAATATTTCAAAGCTCTAACAACATCCAAAGAATGCAATGATTTCTCCTTAGAATTCTTAGGATTAGGACATAATGAAGGAACCACAATTTCTCTACTAATGTTGTTGGAGTTCACAACTTTAGGTAAAAATTCAAAAGAAGTTCGCAACACCGCCTTATCCTGATGAAAAATCAGAAAAGGAGACTCACACGAAAGAGCAGATAATTCAGAAACTCTTCTAGCAGAAGAGATGGCCAAAAGGAACAAAACTTTCCAAGAAAGTAATTTAATGTCCAATGAATGCATAGGTTCAAACGGAGGAGCTTGAAGAGCTCCCAGAACCAAATTCAAACTCCAAGGAGGAGAAATTGACTTAATGACAGGTTTTATACGAACCAAAGCTTGTACAAAACAATGAATATCAGGAAGAATAGCAATCTTTCTGTGAAAAAGAACAGAAAGAGCAGAGATTTGTCCTTTCAAAGAACTTGCGGACAAACCCTTATCCAAACCATCCTGAAGAAATTGTAAAATTCTCGGTATTCTAAAAGAATGCCAAGAAAAATGATGAGAAAGACACCATGAAATATAAGTCTTCCAGACTCTATAATATATCTCTCGAGATACAGATTTACGAGCCTGTAACATAGTATTAATCACGGAGTCAGAGAAACCTCTATGACCAAGAATCAAGCGTTCAATCTCCATACCTTTAAATTTAAGGATTTCAGATCCGGATGGAAAAAAGGACCTTGTGACAGAAGGTCTGGTCTTAACGGAAGAGTCCATGGCTGGCAAGATGCCATCCGGACAAGATCCGCATACCAAAACCTGTGAGGCCATGCCGGAGCTATTAGCAGAACAAACGAGCATTCCCTCAGAATCTTGGAGATTACTCTTGGAAGAAGAACTAGAGGCGGAAAGATATAAGCAGGATGATACTTCCAAGGAAGTGATAATGCATCCACTGCCTCCGCCTGAGGATCCCGGGATCTGGACAGATACCTGGGAAGTTTCTTGTTTAGATGAGAGGCCATCAGATCTATCTCTGGGAGCCCCCACAATTGAACAATCTGAAGAAATACCTCTGGGTGAAGAGACCATTCGCCCGGATGCAACGTTTGGCGACTGAGATAATCCGCTTCCCAATTGTCTACACCTGGGATATGAACCGCAGAGATTAGACAGGAGCTGGATTCCGCCCAAACCAAAATTCGAGATACTTCTTTCATAGCCAGAGGACTGTGAGTCCCTCCTTGATGATTGATGTATGCCACAGTTGTGACATTGTCTGTCTGAAAACAAATGAACGATTCTCTCTTCAGAAGAGGCCAAAACTGAAGAGCTCTGAAAATTGCACGGAGTTCCAAAATATTGATCGGTAATCTCACCTCCTGAGATTCCCAAACTCCTTGTGCCGTCAGAGATCCCCACACAGCTCCCCAACCTGTGAGACTTGCATCTGTTGAAATTACAGTCCAGGTCGGAAGAACAAAAGAAGCCCCCTGAATTAAACGATGGTGATTTGTCCACCACGTTAGAGAGTGTCGAACAATCGGTTTTAAAGATATTAATTGAGATATCTTCGTGTAATCCCTGCACCATTGGTTCAGCATACAGAGCTGAAGAGGTCGCATGTGAAAACGAGCAAAGGGGATCGCGTCCGATGCAGCAGTCATAAGACCTAGAATTTCCATGCATAAGGCTACCGAAGGGAATGATTGTGACTGAAGGTTTCGACAAGCTGTAATCAATTTTAGACGTCTCTTGTCTGTTAAAGACAGAGTCATGGACACTGAATCTATCTGGAAACCCAGAAAGGTTACCCTTGTTTGAGGAATCAAAGAACTTTTTGGTAAATTGATCCTCCAACCATGATCTTGAAGAAACAACACAAGTCGATTCGTATGAGACTCTGCTAAATGTAAAGACGGAGCAAGTACCAAGATATCGTCCAAATAAGGAAATACCACAATACCCTGTTCTCTGATTACAGACAGAAGGGCACCGAGAATCTTTGTGAAAATTCTTGGAGCTGTAGCAAGGCCAAACGGTAGAGCCACAAATTGGTAATGCTTGTCTAGAAAAGAGAATCTCAGGAACTGATAATGATCTGGATGAATCGGAATATGCAGATATGCATCCTGTAAATCTATTGTGGACATATAATTCCCTTGCTGAACAAAAGGCAATATAGTCCTTACAGTTACCATCTTGAACGTTGGTATCCTTACATAACGATTCAATAATTTTAGATCCAGAACTGGTCTGAAGGAATTCTCCTTCTTTGGTACAATGAAGAGATTTGAATAAAACCCCATCCCCTGTTCCGGAACTGGAACTGGCATAATTACTCCAGCCAACTCTAGATCTGAAACACAATTCAGAAATGCTTGAGCTTTCACTGGATTTACTGGGACATGGGAAAGAAAAAATCTCTTTGCAGGAGGTCTCATCTTGAAACCAATTCTGTACCCTTCTGAAACAATGTTCTGAATCCAAAGATTGTGAACAGATTTGATCCAAATTTCTTTGAAAAAACGTAACCTGCCCCCTACCAGCTGAACTGGAATGAGGGCCGTACCTTCATGTGAACTTAGAAGCAGGCTTTGCCTTTCTAGCAGGCTTGGATTTATTCCAGACTGGAGATGGTTTCCAAACTGAAACTGCTCCTGAGGACGAAGGATCAGGCTTTTGTTCTTTGTTGAAACGAAAGGAACGAAAACGATTGTTAGCCCTGTTTTTACCTTTAGATTTTTTATCCTGTGGTAAAAAAGTTCCTTTCCCACCAGTAACAGTTGAAATAATAGAATCCAACTGAGAACCAAATAATTTGTTTCCCTGGAAAGAAATGGAAAGTAGAGTTGATTTAGAAGCCATATCAGCATTCCAAGTCTTAAGCCATAAAGCTCTTCTGGCTAAGATAGCCAGAGACATAAATCTAACATCAACTCTAATAATATCAAAAATGGCATCACAGATGAAATTATTAGCATGCTGGAGAAGAATAATAATATCATGAGAATCACGATTTGTTACTTGTTGCGCTAGAGTTTCCAACCAAAAAGTTGAAGCTGCAGCAACATCAGCCAATGATATAGCAGGTCTAAGAAGATTACCTGAACATAGATAAGCTTTTCTTAGAAAAGATTCAATTTTTCTATCTAAAGGATCCTTAAACGAGGTACCATCTGACGTAGGAATGGTAGTACGTTTAGCAAGGGTAGAAATAGCCCCATCAACTTTAGGGATTTTGTCCCAAAATTCTAACCTGTCAGGCGGAACAGGATATAATTGTTTAAAACGTTTAGAAGGAGTAAATGAATTACCCAATTTATCCCATTCCTTAGCAATTACTGCAGAAATAGCATTAGGAACAGGAAAGACTTCTGGAATAACCGCAGGAGCTTTAAAAACCTTATCCAAACGTATAGAATTAGTATCAAGAGGACTAGAATCCTCTATTTCTAAAGCAATTAGTACTTCTTTAAGTAAAGAGCGAATAAATTCCATCTTAAATAAATATGAAGATTTATCAGCATCAATCTCTGAGACAGAATCCTCTGAACTAGAAGAGTCCAAAGAATCAGAATGATGGTGTTCATTTAAAAATTCATCTGTAGAGAGAGAAGATATAAAAGACTTTTTACGTTTACTAGAAGGAGAAATAACAGACAAAGCCTTCTTTATGGATTCAGAAACAAAATCTCTTATGTTATCAGGAACATTCTGCACCTTAGATGTTGAGGGAACTGCAACAGGCAATGGTACATCACTAAAGGAAATATTATCTGCTTTAACAAGTTTGTCATGACAATTAATACAAACAACAGCTGGAGAAATAGCTACCAAAAGTTTACAGCAGATACACTTAGCTTTGGTAGATCCAGCAGGCAGTGGTTTTCCTGTAGTATCTTCTGGCTCAGATGCAACGTGAGACATCTTGCAATATGTAAGAGAAAAAACAACATATAAAGCAAAATAAATCAAATTCCTTATAAGACAGTTTCAGGAATGGGAAAAAAATGCCAAACATCAAGCTTCTAGCAACCAGAAGCAAATGAAAATGAGACTGAAATAATGTGGAGACAAAAGCGACGCCCATATTTTTTGGCGCCAAATAAGACGCCCACATTATTTGGCGCCTAAATGCTTTTGGCGCCAAAAATGACGCCACATCCGGAACGCCGACATTTTTGGCGCAAAATAACGTCAAAAAATGACGCAACTTCCGGCGACACGTATGACGCCGGAAACGGAAATGAATTTTTGCGCCAAAAAAATCCGCGCCAAAAATGACGCAATAAAATGAAGCATTTTCAGCCCCCGCGAGCCTAACAGCCCACAGGGAAAAAAGTCAAATTTTTGAGGTAAGACAAAATATGATAATTTAAAGCATAATCCCAAATATGAAACTGACTGTCTGGAAATAAGGAAAGTTGAACATTCTGAGTCAAGGCAAATAAATGTTTGAATACATATATTTAGAACTTTATAAATAAAGTGCCCAACCATAGCTTAGAGTGTCACAGAAAATAAGACTTACTTACCCCAGGACACTCATCTACATGTTTGTAGAAAGCCAAACCAGTACTGAAACGAGAATCAGTAGAGGAAATGGTAAATATAAGAGTATATCGTCGATCTGAAAAGGGAGGTAAGAGATGAATCTCTACGACCGATAACAGAGAACCTTATGAAATAGACCCCGTAGAAGGAGATCACTGCATTCAATAGGCAATACTCTCCTCACATCCCTCTGACATTCACTGCACGCTGAGAGGAAAACCGGGCTCCAACTTGCTGCGGAGCGCATATCAACGTAGAATCTAGCACAAACTTACTTCACCACCTCCCTTGGAGGCAAAGTTTGTAAAACTGATTTGTGGGTGTGGTGAGGGGTGTATTTATAGGCATTTTAAGGTTTGGGAAACTTTGCCCCTCCTGGTAGGAATGTATATCCCATACGTCACTAGCTCATGGACTCTTGTTAATTACATGAAAGAAAATTCAGACTGATATAGGTTTCATTCAAGAAACTCATCTATCGGCAGAAGAATCTTTAAAACTTAAGACGGCGTGGGTAAAAGAAATATACTTCGCACCTAGTATTAAGAGAAAGAAAGGAGTAGCAATCTTAATAGGGAAAAAAATTGACACTGAAGTGGTACATTTTGAGGCTGATCCAGGGGGGAGATATGTCATGCTAAAAATAAAGATCTCTCGGAGGATGTATACGCTGTGCAACACATATGGCCCTAATGTATTTGATTCAAAATACTGGACCTCTCTCCAATCTAAATTGCTAGCCTATTCGGAAGGGTGTATAATTTTGGGTGGAGATTTTAACATGGCTCCACAAAGCCCAATTGATAGGTTAAGACAAGATGTCAAACAGTTGAAACAAAAGAAAGATAATTTAGAATGCAAGATGTTTAAAAGAATCATGCAAAATTTAGCGTTGCGAGATGTTTGGAGATACCAAAACCCTTCTACTCAGAGTTTTACCTGTCTCTCGAAGGCACACAAAACACTCTCTAGAATAGACCTATTTTTAATTGACGAACATATGTTAATGAACGGGGTAAAATCAGATATATTGTCAATTATTCTTTCAGATCATGCACCAATTGTTCTTGAATTTCAGATATCATATTCACGTTCTGCTTCACCGCGATTCTTCTTTCCCTATTTTCTAATATCAGAAATGAAATTTAAGAACTGGCTTATAAACAAATATAAGGAGTATGCACATTTTAACAAAGAACATCTGAGCTGCCCTGAGTTATTCTGGGATACTGCGAAAGCGGTAATGAGAGGGGAAATACTTTCATATAGTATCGCTTTACAAAAAAAAATTAGATCCAGGGAAAGAGAGTTAGGTCAACGGTTAACTAATACCTATAACCAGTATCTGCTAGACAAAACACCATTAAACTGGGCGAAATATGTTAAGGTAAAAAATGAAAGAGATACTTTTGTATTATCACAAGAAACACAAAGAGAATTAAGAATGCAGGCTAAATTATATAAATACAGGAATAAATCAGGTAAGATGCTAGCCAAATTAATCAAAAACGAGAAAAAACAACCTGTAATAGACAAACTGTATAATAAAGGATTACAAACTTCCAAATCTGATGAAATTTTAAATATATTTTATGAATATTATCAGGAGCTTTATTCATTTAAAACAAGCGATCCACAGAAATCTTTAGATTATCCGACAATTACAGTAGAAATGTCTAATAATCTAAATGCTCCTATTTCTATAGAAGAAATAGAGAAGATAATATCTGAGCTCTCTCTCAATAAGGCAGCAGGTCCAGACGGTCTCCCTAGTGAATTTTATAAGATACTATCTAGTGAAGTTTCCCCGCATCTCTGTACACTTTTTAATAGTTTTTTCACAAAGGGTAACTCGATTTCTCCATCATTCTCTAGTTCATATACAACTCTAATACTAAAGGGCGGAAAGGACCCTAATTGTAAAGAATCTTACAGACCAATTGCCTTGTTAAACGCCGATTATAAAATCCTCACTGCAATTCTAGCGTCAAGACTGCAAGGGATTCTTCCAGAAATTATTCATACTGACCAATCAGGCTTTTTAAATAATCTTAATTCGGCCGCAAAAATTAGAGAAGTATTGTTAGTGACAGAATATTTTGAGCTTACACCCAGTAGCGGGGGGGAGGACACACCTGATCTTGCTATCATCTCTATCGACGCTGAAAAAGCCTTTGATTCAATATTTGACGAACATATTAAAACATCATTAAGGCGATTCGGTTTCGGAGGTAATTTCCTTGAATTTATCGGAAATTTATATAAACAATCTTCTACAAAACTGATAGTGAATAATACTACTTCCTCTTCTATCTTACTAGGTAGGGGGACAAGGCAGGGGTGTCCTCTCTCCCCACTCTTATTCAATATCTCCATTGAACCCTTGGCAATTAAAATTCGCCATCTTTTGGATGGTATAAAAATTCGTAATACTGAAATAAAAATAGGTCTGTATGCAGATGACCTGCTGCTTTATCTGGCAAATACTAAATTGAATCTACCAAAACTTTTCCAGATACTGGAACATTTTGGATCATTCTCTGGATATAAAGTAAACATGGCTAAATCAGAGATATTTTGGCTTAGGAAGAATAATACTTCTATATTGGAAACCCCCTTTCATCAAGTAACAGACTCTTTTAAATATTTAGGGATTCACATTCCGACAAGAACTTCAGATCTTTACGCGCTTAATATCCCCCCAGTAGTTAAAACAATTAAGGAAAAGCTCCTGATCTGGCAAAAACTTCCATTATCACTTTCTGGAAGGATAGCTCTTTTTAAGATGGCCCTCCTTCCAAAATTACTCTACATACTTCAAAATACACCAATAATCCTTTTAGGGAAAGATATTCGATCGATCAATACCTCTCTTATTCAGTTTTTGTGGCAAAATAAAAGGTCAAAGATATCCCTTATGAAACTGACGGCACCAAGAGAGAGTGGAGGTCTCGCTCTGCCAGATATAAGGTTTTATAATTTTTCCTTTCTAGCTCGAATAGTAGTAGACTGGATCTCAACTAATAATTATGTACTGAATAATGACCTTGAGTCTAGTGTGTGTCATCCGTACTCTCCAGTTGCGTTGACACATCTAGAACTTAAAGACATTCCAGCAGAAATTAAAAAATTTAAAACCATTTTTAATCCACTCAAAGCCTGGCATAAAATAGCATCGTTTCTAACTATTAACAATAAAGTCTCTTATCTTTTGCCTATAATAGGAAACCCCATATTTCAAGCCGGTCTGTATTCGGAGGTATTTAGAAAATGGCACACTGCTGGATTAACAAAGGTAATTCAAATAATAGATCAAGAAGGGAAATGTATAAAAACATTTCAGAAATTAAAAATGGACTTTGATTTGTCCAATAAGGACTTCTTTGCATATCTGCAACTGAGACACTTTGTCCAGGATTTGGTCAGGAGAGAGGGCTGGGACTGGGGATTGGGCACATTGGAGAATTGGTTGGTTTTAACAAGAAATGGTCATATGTCGATTGCGCCGTGTTATCATCTTCTGAGTACAAATAAAGGGGCTTCAATACTGGCAAACATGGTTGTTTATTGGGATATATTAATTCCCCAGAATAATATTGAAAGGAAAACTATTCAGTTATCAATCAAGAAAATTGCCCAAGTAACATTATCTGCAACCTGGAGAGAGGCGCACGTAAAGCTTTTGCATGGGGCATACTTTACCCCTAGGAGAGGCTTCGGATGTACCAATAGAGGGTTTAATAAATGTCCGAAATGCTCGCTCCAGGCAGCTGATTTAGCACATATGTTCTGGTATTGCCCAAAGATTAAAAATCTATGGGCTAAGGTCGAATACTGGCTTAAAAATGTGCTACAGATAACAGGTCTTACATTAACATTATATCAGATAATATTTTGTCTTAGGAAAGAATCTGGTAGACAAAATAACGAAGGTATAATAATATCAACAATTCTCGCTACTAGATATTTAATTTGTAAAAAGTGGAAAAGTCCTGCAATTCCAAGCATCCCTGAGATTAAAAATAGCATAAAAAAGCAATGTATTTTAGAGCAGAGAGATGCGGACCTAAACAACGATCAGGACATTAAAAGATTTTTTGATAAATGGGCAGTTTTTTTAAGGATATTCCCTGTGGCAGAAATTAATCATATAATCTTTCCTTTCAGGAATACAGAAATTGTTTTACTAGGGAATTGGTAAGCTTAAGGAAGAGATAGTGGTAGAGTTGGGTTTTTTTTTTTTTCCTCTTCCCTTCCTCGTGAGATTGTGGTTTAGGTAGATTGCCTTTCCGCATGGGGGGGGGAGGGAGGAGAGGGTTCAGGGAAGGTTCGAAAAAACTAAAAAAACTCCAAGAAGTGTTATTGAGTAGATTGATTATGTTATACTAATACGCTGATTAGTTAAAATATACTAGTATGTATAATTAAATATAGTATTATGTGAATGAACATATGTATAATTTCTTTTGATTATGATTATGTGTTTAAATTTTGTTAACATTGGTTCATGGATAATGTCTTGGATTATAAATAAAAGTATTAAAAAAAAAAAAAAAAAAGGCAATCCGAACAATTACTGATGGGCATGGATAACTCTTCGCAAGACGTATACTCCGAATCGGAGATATCCGACTCAAAAAAATCAGAATTCTCCATAATTTGGAGATTGCAATTATGGACAAACACTAACGGAACCTTACACATTCAATGTCTGGGGCACTCACCACCTCCTGTGAACCAGACAACTAACGAATAGACTCTCTCCGTCGCCACTCGGTTAAGGTGTGGAAATGGAATACAACGTGACCACACCCGGTAACAAGGTGCATCGTGTAAGCCAAAAAAACACGCCAGTCTCTAGGACTGTGAAAACTGATGAAATAAGGCTGTTATGTCCGAATAGCCATGAGCCCAAGTATCACTACACAATAGCAGACAAAATCACATAGCAAACATGATTAAAGCCCCTCCTGTTCAATAACCCCCCTCAGGAGATATTAACCCTTTATTCCATAAGATAAAGGAGTCCCACTGGGACCCTGACTTCTTTCGGTAACATTACATTTACAAATCGAAATAAAACGATTTTACTGGAATCTACGCCGTGCAAAAGGAACACGGCCCTTCAAGTGTGACAGACAGTAGCCTCGCTTCTGACATAAACTTTAGTGAATAAAGGCAGGCAGCGAAACTCGTCAACGCTGATTGCCCAGGAGCTGTTAATATGAGTCGGGATGGTTTCGCAGAAAAACTCTCCCTGCATCTCAGGACTCTAACTTTCACCCATGCTCTCACTGAAAGGCTGACAGGATTACGTAAAACTCCAATCCCATTTCGAAGAGTACTACCCTCCATGAGAGACTATCTTCAATCTTCTTACACTTCTCTGACGCCATCCTGAGACAAAAGGCAAAGAATGACTGGGGGATGAGGGAAATGGGGGAGATATTTAAGCCTTTGGCTGGGGTGTCTTTGCCTCCTCCTGGTGGCCAGGTTCTGAATTCCCAAAAGTAATGAATGCAGCTGTGGACTCTTCCCGTTTAAGAAAAAAAAACTAAATCTCTTGCAGAGATGCAATAACCATGTATAAAGCCCATAATATATTTTTCAAAAATATTTAGATTTTGAATTAAGCAAATTATTTGCCTTTACAATACAAACAACATGTATTTAACTTAAATAAATAAACTAACAAATGTAAATGATAACTTACCGTAAGCTCAATGCTTTTGCCTCTTCTTGCATTACACAAGCAATGAATTTTAGGAGAGCTGAAAGCATTGCTCTGCAGTTATCAGGATCTATTTCCAGACCTGAAGACTGATGGCACAAGCAAAGTTTTTCATCAAAACACGACCTACAGTTACAAACAGGATAAAAACACTAATTGATAACATGTTAAGATAGAAAAAAATATTATCTTTGTTAAAGTACATGTATATTTTATTAGGTTGCACACTGTGGACATTTAAGAAATAAAAATATGCTTTGAGTATGACTTTCATTATTCAAATAGAGCACGCATTTTAAAACAACTTTCCAATTTACTTCTATTATATTTTGCTTCATTCTCTTGGTATCCTTTGTTAAAAAAGTAGGCTTCTGAACAGCAATACAATACTGGGAGCTACCTGATCCCATAGGGGCCCCAATATTCAAAACATTCAACCACCTACAAGAAATTGCCAGTTTGGGTTCGCTAGGCTAGCAGTCAGTCGGTATATTCTAACAAAAGTGGGCTGAACCTTGTTGCGCTGTCGAGTGGCAATGTGTCTCTCTTAGGATATAATCAGGATTGCAACTTTAGCAAAAGTCCACCAACATCGCCACTGAGCTGCAATGTAGAAAACCGTAGTTCAAGTAGCTGCTTTGCAAATTTGATCAACAGAAACCTAATTCTTAAAAACCCAATAAGTGGCAACTGACCTAGCAGAATGAGCAATAATCCACTGCGGTGGAGGCTGACCTGGCTCCAAATAAGCATTGTGAATCACAAGTTTAAACCAAGAGGCTAAAGAAATAGCAGAAGCTTTCTGACCATTCCTAGGACAAGAAAAAAAGAACGAACAAACTGGAACTTTGACTAAAATCCCTCATAGCATCAATGTAATAGTTCAATGCCCTAACAACATCCAAATAATGCAAAAATCTTTCAGAAGCATTCTTAGGATTAGAACACAAAGAAGGAAAAACAATATTTCTGCTAAAGTTGTCTCAATAAACCACCTTACGCAAAAAATTAAATGATGTCCGTAAAACAGCTTTATCCTGATGAAAAAAACAGATAAGGAGGTTCACAAGAAAGAACAGATAAGTCAGAAACTCTACTAGCAGACGATATAGCCAAATAACAACTGCATACAAAATCCTGTGAGGCCATGCTGGGGCAATCAGGTTTACAGACGACTTCTCTTGCCTTATCTTGGAAATCACTAAGAAGAAAAACTAGTGGAGAAAACAAATAAGCAGGCTGAAAAGGCCAGGGAACTACTAACTCCACTAACTCTACCCGAGGATCCTTGGACCACACAAAGTACCTGAGAGGATTGTTCAAATGGGAGACCTCAAAGATCACAATCTGACTGAACTCATCCTGGTGAATAAGCCACTGCCCTGGATGTAGAAATTGATGACTGAGAAAGTCTGCCTCAAAGTTGTTCACTCCTGGAATATGAATTGCAGAGACTAGACAAGAATTGGCTTATGCCCAGGAGAGAATCTGAGACACCTCCATCATTGCCAGGGTACTGCGAGTTCCCCCTGATGGTTGATAAAAGCTACTGCTGTGACACTGTCTGTCTGGAAACTGAGATGAAGCTCCCTTTTCAACAGAGGCCAAACTTGAAGGTCCCTGAAAATTGCACAGATTTCTAGAATATTGATTAGTAACCTCACCTCCTGAGGATCCCAAACTCCCTGTGCTGTTAGAGACCTCAATCAGCTCCCCAACCTGAAAGACTTGCATCTGTAGTGATCACAGTCCAGGTAGGATGAGTAAAAAAAAAAGAAAAAAGACAAACCTAAATAATTAACTGATGATACTGCCACCAAGTTAGATACTGACTTGTACTGGGATCCAAAAATATCCTTTGATACAGCTGAGTATAATCCCTGCACCATTGACGCAGCATACAAAGCTGAAGAGGTCTCATGTGAAATTGAGCAAATTAAATTGCATCTGAGGATGCAATCACGAGACCTAGTACTTACACAGAACCACTAAAGGGAACGAGAGACACTGAAGGTTCAGACAAGCTGACACCAATCTCAACCTTCTTTGCTCTGTTAGAGAAAGACTCATGGATACTGAATCTATTTGGAAACACAATAATGTTACCTTTGTTTGAAACAACAAAAGTCGGTTGGTGTGACATACTGCTAAAGGAAAGGATGGAGCTTGAACCAAGATGTTGTCCAGGTATGGAAACAGTGCAACACCCTGAGACCTGAACACAAACAAAATGGCACCCAGAACCTTTGTGAATATTCTTGGAGCTGTAGCCAGAACGAATTAAAGAGCAAAAAAAACTGAAAATACATGTCCAGAAAGGCAAACCTCAGAAACTGGAAATGATCTCTGTGAATAGGATCATGAAGGTAAACATTCTTTAAATCTATTGTGGACATAAACTGACCTTTCTGAACAAAAGGCAGACTAGTCCGGACAGTTTCCATTCTGAAAGATGGAATCCTTACAAACCTGTTCAGAGCTTTAAGATCTAGAACTGGTCTAAAAGTACATTCCTTCCAGAGCTTCCAGAGCTCAGAGAGACTGAACAAAAGCTTGAGCATTTGCATGATTCAATGGAACATTGGACATAAAAAAACCTTCCTCTGGGAGTCCTTGTTTTGAATCCTATTGGATATCCATGAGAAACAATATTCCAAACCCAGGGTTCGGGGGCCGCACCTTTGTGCAGTTTTGGTTGTAGAAATAGATTTTTTTACACTATTTGACTTGTTGCAGACTAAACAAGGGGAACCTTTCTTTTGAGCAAAAGTGTCAGTTTTCTGTTCCTTATTCTGACGGAAGGAACAAAATCGATAAGAAGATTTGGATTTCCCTCTAGACTTTTTGTCTTGAGGAAGAAAAGCCCATTTACTTATAGTAACAGGAGAAATAATATAATCTAAATACAAATCAAATAATTTATTTCGTCAAAGGAAAGAGACAAAAGTTTAGATCTATCATATCAGCAGGCAAGGATTTAAGCCACAAGGCCCTCCTGGCTAGATCTGCCAAAGACATGTTTTTGACATTAATCTTCATAATATCAAAAAAACATAAATTATGCTTACCTGAAAATTTCATTTTCTTCCGTGCGAAAGAGCCCATAGCCGCATCCATTACTTTTGGTAAATAAGAACCTGGCCACCAGGAGGAGGCAAAGACACCCCAGCCAAAGGCGTAAATACTCCTCCCACTTCCCTCATCACCCAATCATTCTGCTGAGGAACAAGGAACAGTAGAAGAAATATCAGGGTGAAAGGTGCCAGAAGAATACAACTAAGACACCCCATACAAAAAAACGTGTGTGGGGGGGGCTGTGGACTCTTTCCTACGGAAGAAAATGAAATGATCAGGTAAGCATAATTTATGTTTTTCTTCCTAATGGGAAAGAGTACACAGCCGTATTCTTTACTTTTGGGAAAACCATACCCAAGCTAAAGAGGACAGTGAATGCCAAAACGGGAGGGTACAATAGGCGGCCCATTTTGGGAGCACCGAGCCTGAAACCACTACCCAACAAAAACCCAGCTTCGTCCGAAGCCAAGAAAACTTTAAAAAGGAAATGCCCCAAGGACACTGACCAGCAGATAGTCCAGAAGCCTAGCTAGAGATCGCAAAATCGGACTTAACTGAGCCAACAGTCCTCCAGGAGACACCGTCGCCCAACAGTCGGCCCCTCAATGCTCACCACTCACTAAAGAGGGGAACACCAGCCTAAACTCCCCAAGGGATAGGGCAAGGAAGAACCGAAGGGAATCCAAAAGTTCACCACAAAATCCATAAAAGGAAAACCCCCAATAGCGAGCCCAGCTCACAAAGATCCAAATGGATACTGAAAGACAAGGGGAGGCTACGCCCAGACCAAGCAGAAACCAGAAGTTTAGGACCGGGCATCTAAACAGAGACAACCTTCTCTCAACATCATGCAAAGAACCCGAAAGACAACTGAAGACGGAGTCCTCACATCATCAAAACCAAGAATACTAAAGTAACAGACCCGGACGAAAAACCCTGTGTCAAGAACATGCAGCTATCATCAGGATGGCACAGAAGAATACTTGCTGAGAAGTAAAAATCGGCCAGCAAGAGAACAGATTGCAAAAGAAAATTTCCAGACAGAGGGCAATCAAAGCCGCCAGACCTACACACAAGGTTCCAAAAGGGGAAGCACATAACCTCAACGAGGCTCACTGCATCCCCAGGATAGATAGGTTACACTCAGAACCGAAGGTGTATGGTAACCCTGGACCTTCTGCTTGCAAGCCCAGGGAACTAGCTACTATGCCAACCTAGATCCTGAAGACGCATCTCAGAACCCACTCCCACCCGGGCCAGCCCAAGCATCGGCAGATCTGAAACAGGAGAACAGAAGAACCCCAACACCAGCTCAAAACTGAGCGGAAGAATGGCCACAGCCATCCCAACAGAGCACGGGTGCCAACCTCACTCCTTAGAAACAGACGACAAGGCCGTAGACCAAAAGGAATCTAACAAAAGGCCCACCATAGTCTCGACACGGAGCCAGCAACACTCCAGATGGAACGTAACAACCCAGAGAAAAACACCCCTCTCTGAAAGGTTAACTCTCAGTTCCAACCCTTCTGAATCCAAGAGAATCCCTAGAAAAAAGGACCACACCTCTATAAGAAGGAGAATAAGCCCCCAACCCTAAGAAAAGGGATGGGGCCAAAAAAGCAGAGCACCTACCCACAAGACACAAAGCCACAGGCTAAAGGAGAGATCAATCTCCATCGCAGATGAACTTGGAAGGAATCCCCCTAAGGAATTAGCTTGCTAACACACATGCAATGTGCAATAGCTGCAGCAGAGACACTGCAAACCCATTCGCCTGCACAGCAGTGAATCCATAAGGCTACCACAGTATTTTAGCCTTTGGATGGGGTGTATTTGCCTCCTCCTGTGGCCAGGTTCTTATTTCCCAAAAGTAATGAATGCGGCTGTGGACTATTTCCCATTAGGAAGAAAACAGCATAACAAACAAAAGAATTGGCACCCTGAAGCAAACCCAATAGATTTCCACTAACAGAGTCATCAGAATACTGCTCAAAGACTAGGCCCGTAAGCAGAAGCAGCAGCTACATCAGCAATAGAAATAGCTGGTCTGAGAATATAAACTGCATGTAAAAAGGCCATTCTATGAAAAGATTCTAACTTTCTGTCTAAAAGTACTGTCTTCAAAAGAAATAGTAGTACGCCTAGGCAGAGTGTAAATGGCCCCATACACCTTAGGAACTGTTTCCCATAAATCTAAATTAGCAACAGGTAAAGGATATAACTTTTTTTTATTGTTTTTATTGAGGTTCACAACCAAAAATATAACAGGCAAGTTACATAACGATACATGAAATATGGTTAGACATCTGCACATATATTGTTCACTTACAATCTTGTATACTTAGAATTTTAACAAGAAGGGAATATATATATATATATATATATATATATATATATATATATATATATATATATATATATATGTGTGTGTACACAAGATGTATAGAGATGGCGCTGTTAGAGAGAGGTGAGTAAGTGTAAAGACCTATTAAGGTCTATAAATAATGCACAGTAAAATACCAAAGTGTCGCTAATATTTAGACAATAGGTACAGAAAAAGGTACTAAATATGAAAGGATGAAGCAGTAGTCTTCCAAGTATGAATAAAAAGTCCAATCTTTATTTCATAGTTAAAACATCACAGCAAGGGGTAAGAAGGTGCAGGCTGGTTGACTAGTTTCGGCTGTGTGCCGTAATCATAATCCTGCAGCCACTTAAAATTGTACATATTTAAAGGGGTTTCCAAACACAGTGATTGGTCAATGTTAATGGGAGTGTAAATCCACCCCCTCACATAATTTAACCTCTTACTGAACTTTTATCTGGGCCTGATAGGAGATTTGACCTTGTTAACATAGAGAAAGACTATAGGAAATAATGATCACAGATAATCAATGCATTTATGCAGGCTCAAAAATATGTTTAGATATATATATATATATATATGTATCTAGTGCATATGAAGAGATATACAGCACATATTCATATGTTTATAACTATGTCATAGATATAGGTAATATAATATAATATAACCCAGTATGCACAAATTTATAGAGAATGTATAAAATCTAAAATATAAAATATATATAGCATCAGTATGTAGATGATCTGTATTCATGCTAGTATAATTATATATACAGGCATACATGGTTATAACAATAATGGAAAGATACAATATGCTATTTGAATTGTTAAATAACATACATACTATAATAAACACATTTCCAAGTCATATATTCCTATACCTAAAGAATGCTTAGACCCTAAACAGTTTTAGTTCAAAACTCACAACTGATAGTCTATAAGCTAAATATTCCATTATTTTGGCTATGGAATTGAACTCATATAATGTGCCTAAAGTATGTTGTGCAAATAGTACGGTATTAAACCCAAAATCTATAGACATATGTGTTAGTAGACAAAATACTAGTGTATATTTGAGAATAGTGCATAAGTACATATCCCTAAATACTAGGATGTATGTGAAGTGGCCCAGATATATATTTCCCTAAATACTAGGATGTGTGAAGGGTAGTGGTGTTAGGTTGATTGGATACCAACCCAGCATGAGAAACAATATGTAAAGGGTACCAGTGTGGCATTTATGGGACAGGGAAAAGGCCCATAGGAAAAATTAATTAAATCAAATGAAATAAAATAAATAAATCGCATTGTCACGAACCATATATCAATGCCAGTGGTTGATGAGATCAAATTCTGAATTGAAGCCCTTTGGTACCTGAGTTTGAAGTTTAAAGATCCAAAAGGCTTCCTGTCTGGCCAGAATTTCCTCTTTATTCCCACCTCTGAATGGTTGCTTAACCTGTTCAATTGCCCTCCAATTAAATGCTCTCACATCTCCATCGTGTACCTCAATGAAATGTCTTGATAGTGCTGAGACTGTTTTCTCATTTTTGATGTAACCCAGGTGTTCTCGTACTCTCGTACGGACATCCCTGGTAGTCATGCCCACATACTGTCGGCAATGCTCACTACATTCAATGAGGTACACGACGAAATGAGTAGAGCATCTAATACATCCTCTAGTCTCAAATGTTTGATTAGTGACATGAGAATAGAAGTTTCTTCGCTCTGCTATGTAGTCACAGGCTTTGCATCTACCATTGCTACATTTATATGTTCCATTAATGGCCAGCCATGTAGCTGATAATTCCTTTTGTGGTAAAAGGGAGGGCGACAAGATATTGCCTAAGGTGACACCTCTAGAATAAACACATTTGAAACCTTTGTCCACAGTTCTTTTTAAAGCCTTGTCTCCACGCAGTATTGGGAAGTATTTTCTTATAATATTACAAACTTCATTGTATTCCGATGAATATTGTGTAATAAAAAGAGTTCTATTATCATCCCCTTTGTTTGGCCTAGGTATGAGAGTGTCCTGTCTATCCACACTGCCCACTTCCTTAGCCACATTCTTAATCATGCTGGGCTGGTATCCCCTCTCAATCAGTCTGTCTGCCATGTGTTTACTCTCTTTCTTGAAGTCTATTTCAGTGTTGCAAATTCGTCTAGTCCGTAATAACTGTCCTTTGGCTATTCCCCTGAAAACATGTTTCGGGTGAGCACTCTTACTGTGCAGGAGTGTGTTACCAGAGATAGGCTTCCTGTACAGACGAGTGATTACTTTTCCTGTATCAATCTCTCCCTCTAGGGAGATATCCAGGTAATTAATCGTCTTTCTGTTCCATTCACTGGTAAAATTAACCCCATTGTCACTCTCATTGAGGTAACACACAAACCTTTCAGCTTCCGTTTCACTAGATGTCCATACCAAAAGCAGGTCATCAATGAAACGTTTATATAGGCTAATGTGTTTCCTATATGGGTTACTATCTGAATAGACAAAGCATCTTTCAAGCCAACCCATAAAAATGTTGGCATATGAGGGGGCAAACTTAGCCCCCATTGCCGTGCCTTGCCTCTGCAGATAGTAAGTGCCCTCAAAATAGAAATAATTATGTTGCAACAGAAAAGATGTGACTTTAAGTATATATTCCATTACATATTCCTCAATATTGTAGTGTAACTCTAGAAAGTACTTAATGGCCTTAATACCCAAATTGTGAGGGATACTGGAATATAAAGATATCACATCCACAGCTAACCAACTGTGGTCAGCTGTCCATGTAAAATCATCAAAAAGTTGCAAAACATGAGTAGTGTCCTTGATATGACTATGTAGATCAAGGACAATGGGTTGCAAAATGGCATCCAACCATTCGGACAACGGCTCCAAAAGGGAGCCGATGCCTGAAACGATCGGGCGCCCCTTTACATTCGTCAATCCTTTATGTACTTTGGGTAAGTGGTGAAACACTGGAGTAATAGGATTAGCCACATTAAGATACTTCAGTGTTTCACCATCCATAATGCCATATTGTACACCATCATCCAATAGACTATACAGATCTCTTTGGAATCTAGAGGTGGGGTTACATGTCAGTATAGTATATGTACTTGTATCCTCAAGTTGCCTTTTGGCCTCTGAGATATATGATACCTTGTCCATAATGACAACACTTCCGCCTTTATCAGAGTTCTTTATGACAATAGACTCATTACTTTTAAGACTATTTAATGCCAATTTTTCATTTACGGTTAGATTGTGTTTTTTCACACTTTTAGACTGATGTAGTGATGTGAGATCCTCCACTACTCGTTTGTGGAACAGTTCAAGGGATTTCCCTCGACTATGTATGGGATAAAAAGTAGATTGTCCCTTGAATCTAGGAAAATTAATATTGTTAGAATTTTCACTGTTATAGGCCTCTGACTGCAGACTTTCCAGAGTAATAATATCGCAAGTGTCCGAAAAATTAAGATTTTCCTTTAGATCACTTGATTTCGCATTAGCAACCTCTTGTGTAGTAGGACTACTGGCGATATTATTCTCTGTCTCCAAAGAGAAATGTTTCTCCAAAGTAAGCTTTCTAATGAACTTATTTAAGTCAATGATAGTGTTAAACAAGTTAAAGCTGTTATTAGGACAAAACCCTAAACCATAGTTTAACACTTTGTACTCTGCTTTTGTAAGTATATGTTTTGATAAATTTACTACATTACCTACTTGGGCTTGCTGCCATTCTTGTTGTCCCTGAGGGTATATCTGTGTTGTACATGTTTGGGGCCCTTCCCTCCCCCTGTTTTTTGTTTTAGGGCTGGCCGAAAAACCTGAGTGTAATTCTCTGGGGTCACTCCTGTTGTGATATGTTCCCTGGAACTGATGGTATCTGTTACTGTAGCACCAATTGGTGGTCTGTGTACTAGAGAGCTACTGGTCTTAGGCCTAGCGCCTTTTTTTACCATGCTATTTGAGTTTTCATTAGCATTTATCATGCTTACTTGTGTAAGTATTTCAGGGGTTGGTAACATTAAAATACCCTCCCCATCTGATCCTGAATTGTCTTCACCAGATGTAGAAGCAGCAAAAGAAGACTGATCATCATCTGTTGTGTCAGTTGTCACAAAGGTAACCTTTTTCTTTTGTTTATTCTTTCTGTGTTTATTAGAGGGACCACTTTTTACCTCCCTGGTCTCAATATCTGACTCAGGGTTGTTTTTATCAATGCTTTTATTTTTATTTGATCTATTTCTAGATCTCCTAGGTTTGTGCCAAATGTAAACCTTATTCTCATGGTAGTCCCTCTGATCCCGCAGAAATTTGGTATGCTTTATATTAATAAGTTCTTTCCTAGATGTTTCAACTACTTCAACTAACATTCTGTCAAATTCACAATACTCACTCGCTTCTTTAAATTTACCAAGCTCTATTTGTAATGCAGTAATTTCATGTCTAACTATTTGCAGCTGCTCATTTTTCAGCCTAACAAGAATTCCCATTAATCTGAGTGAGCATTCAGACAAAACACTGTTCCATTCACAAATCAATTCTTCATTATTACCAACATCAAAATTAGGGAATTTTCTAACCCTTAGACCCCTGGGAATCATACTTAAGTCCAAGTATTTGTTTATGAGCCAAGTGTCAAGCTTTAAACGTATTTCCTTAAGCCTCAGGATCTCCAGGGAATAAAACAAATCCCCCAGTTTAATATCTTGAGATTCTTTCTTGAAAAAGTCCTCTAATTCTAGGCCTTCATAATCAGAGTCATTAGGTGGTAAGAGGGAATAATACTGTGTATTACCCGATGCTTCCATATTGCTTGGATAGATGTTTACAGTGAACTAGAAAAACACACAGTCCTCAAATCCAGAGTGTGAGTAATATGCTGGGCTTCAAGGATAAAAAGTAATAAATGAGAGAAGTAGTCCCAGATATAGAGTCACATTCAAAAGGATGGTAACACTCAAAGCCAGGACATCAGTGATGTGTGATAGGAACCACATGTACCAAGACTGTAAACGGTAATAACACACCCCCTTCAATCAGGAATATAATTCATATATGCGCCCCAGTCTTTTCAGGCATCCACTATTGCGGAATAAGGTGAAATTCAAAACTCACCCTTCTGCCTTAATGAGTCGCTGTGGTCCGTGTCCGGTGGTGGGGAATATTTCAGAGGCGTGCTCCTAAATGGGGATAAACAACGGCTGAACTGCCGGTTCCCCTGCAAGGATTTGCTGTACTCCGGATCCCCTACAATACCAGACTTCCGGAACTCCGTAGCGTAGCGTGTGACGTCATCGGGGGCCTGTGAAGCCGGGGGTGTGTAACGATCAGCCAATCAGGTTCCCAGAAAGCTCGAAAAATGAAAACCACTGGTCCACTTGATTTCGCTTGTGTGTGAGGAACTGAAGAAAAACTGCTGCCAAATGAGGGACTCCTTGTGATCCCAAAGAGAACAAAATATGAAAGGATGAAGCAGTAGTCTTCCAAGTATGAATAAAAAGTGAAATGAAAGATGCTTTGTCTATTCAGATAGTAACCCATATAGGAAACACATTAGCCTATATAAACGTTTCATTGATGACCTGCTTTTGGTATGGACATCTAGTGAAACGGAAGCTGAAAGGTTTGTGTGTTACCTCAATGAGAGTGACAATGGGGTTAATTTTACCAGTGAATGGAACAGAAAGACGATTAATTACCTGGATATCTCCCTAGAGGGAGAGATTGATACAGGAAAAGTAATCACTCGTCTGTACAGGAAGCCTATCTCTGGTAACACACTCCTGCACAGTAAGAGTGCTCACCCGAAACATGTTTTCAGGGGAATAGCCAAAGGACAGTTATTACGGACTAGACGAATTTGCAACACTGAAATAGACTTCAAGAAAGAGAGTAAACACATGGCAGACAGACTGATTGAGAGGGGATACCAGCCCAGCATGATTAAGAATGTGGCTAAGGAAGTGGGCAGTGTGGATAGACAGGACACTCTCATACCTAGGCCAAACAAAGGGGATGATAATAGAACTCTTTTTATTACACAATATTCATCGGAATACAATGAAGTTTGTAATATTATAAGAAAATACTTCCCAATACTGCGTGGAGACAAGGCTTTAAAAAGAACTGTGGACAAAGGTTTCAAATGTGTTTATTCTAGAGGTGTCACCTTAGGCAATATCTTGTCGCCCTCCCTTTTACCACAAAAGGAATTATCAGCTACATGGCTGGCCATTAATGGAACATATAAATGTAGCAATGGTAGATGCAAAGCCTGTGACTACATAGCAGAGCGAAGAAACTTCTATTCTCATGTCACTAATCAAACATTTGAGACTAGAGGATGTATTAGATGCTCTACTCATTTCGTCGTGTACCTCATTGAATGTAGTGAGCATTGCCGACAGTATGTGGGCATGACTACCAGGGATGTCCGTACGAGAGTACGAGAACACCTGGGTTACATCAAAAATGAGAAAACAGTCTCAGCACTATCAAGACATTTCATTGAGGTACACGATGGAGATGTGAGAGCATTTAATTGGAGGGCAATTGAACAGGTTAAGCAACCATTCAGAGGTGGGAATAAAGAGGAAATTCTGGCCAGACAGGAAGCCTTTTGGATCTTTAAACTTCAAACTCAGGTACCAAAGGGCTTCAATTCAGAATTTGATCTCATCAACCACTGGCATTGATATATGGTTCGTGACAATGCGATTTATTTATTTTATTTCATTTGATTTAATTAATTTTTCCTATGGGCCTTTTCCCTGTCCCATAAATGCCACACTGGTACCCTTTACATATTGTTTCTCATGCTGGGTTGGTATCCAATCAACCTAACACCACTACCCTTCACACATCCTAGTATTTAGGGAAATATATATCTGGGCCACTTCACATACATCCTAGTATTTAGGGATATGTACTTATGCACTATTCTCAAATATACACTAGTATTTTGTCTACTAACACATATGTCTATAGATTTTGGGTTTAATACCGTACTATTTGCACAACATACTTTAGGCACATTATATGAGTTCAATTCCATAGCCAAAATAATGGAATATTTAGCTTATAGACTATCAGTTGTGAGTTTTGAACTAAAACTGTTTAGGGTCTAAGCATTCTTTAGGTATAGGAATATATGACTTGGAAATGTGTTTATTATAGTATGTATGTTATTTAACAATTCAAATAGCATATTGTATCTTTCCATTATTGTTATAACCATGTATGCCTGTATATATAATTATACTAGCATGAATACAGATCATCTACATACTGATGCTATATATATTTTATATTTTAGATTTTATACATTCTCTATAAATTTGTGCATACTGGGTTATATTATATTATATTACCTATATCTATGACATAGTTATAAACATATGAATATGTGCTGTATATCTCTTCATATGCACTAGATACATATATATATATATCTAAACATATTTTTGAGCCTGCATAAATGCATTGATTATCTGTGATCATTATTTCCTATAGTCTTTCTCTATGTTAACAAGGTCAAATCTCCTATCAGGCCCAGATAAAAGTTCAGTAAGAGGTTAAATTATGTGAGGGGGTGGATTTACACTCCCATTAACATTGACCAATCACTGTGTTTGGAAACCCCTTTAAATATGTACAATTTTAAGTGGCTGCAGGATTATGATTACGGCACACAGCCGAAACTAGTCAACCAGCCTGCACCTTCTTACCCCTTGCTGTGATGTTTTAACTATGAAATAAAGATTGGACTTTTTATTCATACTTGGAAGACTACTGCTTCATCCTTTCATATTTTGTTCTCTTTGGGATCACAAGGAGTCCCTCATTTGGCAGCAGTTTTTCTTCAGTTCCTCACACACAAGCGAAATCAAGTGGACCAGTGGTTTTCATTTTTCGAGCTTTCTGGGAACCTGATTGGCTGATCGTTACACACCCCCGGCTTCACAGGCCCCCGATGACGTCACACGCTACGCTACGGAGTTCCGGAAGTCTGGTATTGTAGGGGATCCGGAGTACAGCAAATCCTTGCAGGGGAACCGGCAGTTCAGCCGTTGTTTATCCCCATTTAGGAGCACGCCTCTGAAATATTCCCCACCACCGGACACGGACCACAGCGACTCATTAAGGCAGAAGGGTGAGTTTTGAATTTCACCTTATTCCGCAATAGTGGATGCCTGAAAAGACTGGGGCGCATATATGAATTATATTCCTGATTGAAGGGGGTGTGTTATTACCGTTTACAGTCTTGGTACATGTGGTTCCTATCACACATCACTGATGTCCTGGCTTTGAGTGTTACCATCCTTTTGAATGTGACTCTATATCTGGGACTACTTCTCTCATTTATTAGAAAAAGGTACTATATACAGTTAAAAATAGCTGTGAATGTACCCAGAATTATAAATGAAATTTTAAGGTGTACATAGATATATGACCTATATAAGGTTAGTCAAGGTATAGTCCTTTGATGTAATCACAAATTAGAAGATAAAATGGAATTTCAAATATGATCTTCTTCCAATCCGGTGTGTGTCCCCCTAAGGGTATGCACTTACTTTAATAACCCTCAATCAGATGAGGTAAGAATGATTCGATAATGCTGAGCAAGGATGTCGCCTCTTAGATATGCAGTCACTGGCAGATGAAACTTTATTTCTTTTTTAGGAGCTTGTGCCCTTCTTGGTGTCCTGGTAGATGTAAACTTCCTATCTCGGTCACCATACCATGTAAGAAAGTCAGAGAAGAATATATAGTGTAATAAAGTTTATTAATATTACATATATATTTAAACATACAAATGCAAACTCACATTTAAAAACCTCTACAACAAGAGGTATGAAAAAGGCATATAACAAATAATCCTAAACTGGCTGTACCTGGGATTATTTGTTATATGCCTTTGTCATACCTCTTGTTGTAGAGGTTTTTAAATGTGAGTTTGCATTTGTCTGTTTAAATATATATGTAATATTAATAAACTGTAATACACTATATATTCTTCTCTGACTTTCTTACATGTTATGGTGACCGAGATTGGAAGTTTACATCTACCAGGACACCAAGAAGGGCACAAGCTCCTAATAAAGAAAGAAAGTTTCATCTGCCAGTGACTGCATATCTAAGAGGCGACATCCTTGCTCAGTATTATCGAATCATTCTTACCTCATCTGATTGAGGGTTATTAAAGTAAGTGCATACCCTTAGGGGGACACACACTGGATTGGAAGAAGATCATATTTGAAATTCCATTTTATCTGCTAATTTGTGATTACATCAAAGGACTATACCTTGACTAACCTTATATAGGTCATATATCTATGTACACCTTAAAATTTCATTTACAATTCTAGATACATTCACAGCTATTTTTAACTGTATATAGTACCTTTTTCTGTACCTATTGTCTAAATATTAGCGACACTTTGGTATTTTACTGTGCATTATTTATAGACCTTAATAGGTCTTTACACTTACTCACCTCTCTCTAACAGCGCCATCTCTATACATCTTGTGTACACATATCTTTTTGGGAGGTATTGGGAAATCCTCCGACTACTTGGAGACTGGCAGTTAATAGGAGAGTATAGGTGTATACCACGTATATAGGGGTATTTTAGAATTACTAGTACGTACCTCTACACCTTAGGAGCGCTGTAGGGTTAGCTAGAGGGGTATCCCTAACAGCTTTCTGTCTTTTATTGTGATATATATATATATATAATATATATATATATATATATTATGCATTGTGAAACCTGTCTTAAGGCCTTCCAGATGATAAAAGGAGGTCGCTCTTGTACCTCACTTTACCAATAATGAAAACAATGACAATCAAAGAAGGCAATTGAAAAACAGGGATCACTTTTGGATCCCAGTTTGAGTAAACCTAAGTTTTAAACTTTAGTAACTATGAAAAGAACAAACCAAGAAAGTATTAGTATTGTTTTAGAAACTCTATAAGTGCTTAAATCAAGCTATGTTTGTAGCAGGAAGTAAAGTTGCTTGGTGGGCTGCAATGTCTCCAAATGGGCTTGTAAAGATATACTAAATCCAAGGAATAAGTTGCTACTCTTGTAGCTGCTAATACTTTTGTTCTAAAACATAAATTATGCTTACCTTATAATTTCCTTTTCTTCCCTGGGAAAGAGTCCACAGCCACATTCATTACTTATGGGAAAATAAGAACCTGGCCACCAGGAGGAGGCAAAGACCCACCATCCAAAGGCATAAATACTCCTCCCACTTCCCCTATACCCCAGTCATTCAGCCGAGGAACAAGGAACAGTGGAAGAAGCATCAAGGTGAAAGGGTGCCAGAAGATAAAAAACAACAACGCCCCCCCCCCCCCAAGAAAAAAAACGGGCGGGGGGCTGTGGACTCTTTCCCACGGAAGAAAGAATAATTTATGTTTTTCTTCCTAATGGGAAAGAGTCCACAGCCACATTCATTACTAATGGAAAATTTATACCCAAGCCAAAGAGGACACAGAATGCCAAAACAGGAGGGTAGGAGGCAAACTAATAAAGGCACCAACCTAAAAACAGATTCCCAAGAAAACGTTCCCAGTTCGTCCGAAACAGGGATCAACAAACATTTTGAAAAAGCGGTCCCAAAAACACAAATCTACCAACAGTCCAAAGAACCTAGATAGAACCACGAGTGGGCCCAAACGAGAGCACCCACCACAAGGACAGCATCTGACAGGGGCAACAACCCCACCACAGCCCTTCAACCAAATGAGGGAACCCGACTAAAAATTGTCAGAGGGAAGAGACAAGACAGAAGAAAAGGAACACCGTCCAGGGTGACAAAAGAGACAACCCGGAGCCACACAGTAGGCTACAACCAAACAGACTATATGAAAAGTCAAGAAAGGACCAGAGAGAAACAAACGAATCTCAAGGACCAACAAACGTAAAACAGAGAGACCGTGTGGAAACGCGTCACCCCATAAACGAGGACGTGAATGAAAAGCCCCCACCCCAGTGAGCAGGGGAATACAGACCAAAAACAAGAGGTTGCGGCAGCAACAAGCAGAGTAAAAAATAAAACTGAATTAAAAGTAAGATACTTTATTATTCCATTTAAAAGCCAGTAGGCAAAGATACCTTTCCTCCCACTCACAAGCTGAGTCACAAGCTGGTTCGGGGCTTTGAGCGGTTCAGCGTTCAGCGTTCGTGGATGTCTATGAGGAATACAGACCAAGTTCTACACCCCTGACCACAAGAGACTGAGGACGCCTCACAAGCAAGGAAAAATTTTCGTTGCCGGAGAAAAGCTCAGGAGAGAGACAGGGAAAGGATGACAAAAACAACTAGTGGAGCAAAAATAAGCAGAGCCCCCATCCGAAAACGGATACGAAACATCCCTCTCCTGCGCAACTGAAACTGTGCAGAACACTAAACCACTATAGGCCGAAGAGCAGCGGAACATCCTTCCTGATTAACCCTTCTGAACAAAGAGATCCCAAAGATCCAACTCCCCCAGAAGGTTCAGAAAAACGCCTCACATGGGACCCTAAAGTGCATGTTAGCATTCAAGGAGCAACAGTTGCCCTGGAGACAACAGTAACCTTCTGCAAGCTGGGTAGCAAAGCTAACCGTAGGACCACCAGACACGCTTGAGCAAGACGACCAGAACCCCGGGAAAACCAGACCCGAGGACACAATCCCTAGGGGCAAACCCACAGACATCAGATATAAAATAGCAAGCAATCGCAGCTGAGTACAAACTCAAGAACTGCAGCTTCCTAGACAGACAAGCTAACAATTAGGCCACCTAGGCTCAATAGCTTGCCAGCAGACAAGGTACAATAACTGCAGCTGTTTCTCAACAGCACACCTTCCGCTTACTAGGCAGTAAAGCAAATCCAAAAGAAGCAAGAGTCCCTCAGAAAAACACAAGAAAGGGAGCAAGTGTCCCCAGGGCACCCAACCAATTTACAAATGATTGAACAGGCACCGAACGCCTAAAGTGTTGAGTGACCAGCACAAACCCTAGGACAGAAAGGAATACAGACCTCCCAGAACCCAAAGGGTAAAGACTGAGAGCAACCGCTCGAGCCCTCGTAACACAAGCAGCAAGGCGACCAACAATCCCAACCTATGCGCCTTTACAAAGTCTCCTGAAGACAGAGACAAAGGGGAAAAGGAGGTCAAACCAAGCTAGAGCTAGTCTTAGACACGAAAGAGGAATAAGATAAGGGAAGCCCTTAACAAAAAGGCCCAGTGCCCATCCTCAACAAAGGTATCAAAACAAAAATACCCCTGACTCCCTAACAAAGGAGACAATAGGACCCATCCTGACCCAACCCCAAATCCCAGGGGCATAACAGGGACATACAGATAAGATAAAGAGCTAGACTGCCAGAACCGTAGACTCTCCCCCGAGATCCCCGCCAGAATCAGAAAGGAGGAAACCAGACTTCCATAAGTCAGCGCCCGAGGCGACACGCCCCAAGCTGGACCAGCTGGTAGGCTATCTCAACGAGGAAAAAGAAGCTTGAATCAAAATCCAAGAGATACTGTGAAAAACCTGCAGCACGAGTCCATTAGAGAAAAAAACCCTAATCCGTAGACCCGAGGCACAGGACTCCAAGAACAAAGCCCACCTAGGTCCTAACACCCCAAGGGGCGATAAAGACGACCAGGGCACCAGCGACAAGACCGGAAAGGTCAATCCAAAATCCTATCAGAGCCTAAAAAGATCCCAGGGGTGGAGGAAGAGGACATTGGCCACCTCTGCATGACAGCCTAAACTACACGATGGCAAAGACTCTAGTAGAACCATCAACAGCAGCTCAAAAGGACATAACCGCTCCACACGGTAAGGACCACACCCCTCGGATCAGGGATGCAAAAGAACGCTGTGAGATACCACCGGTCCCGATGTTGGGTGCGGACTGACATGGCCCAGCCCAAGCGTTCCCAACATCCAGACCCGAAGGTCCGTGAGAATAGTGTAATTCTTTCTTTCTTCCTTTTATTGTGTATTAAAACAAATAACTGAACAAGAGAGTCAGTAGGTCCCGCCGGACCAGCCAGGCGCAACATGCGTCACTAACAAGTAACAGGTCACACAAAAAACTCTGGAATAAATCCGGGAACAACTTCCATAGAAGAACTTAAATCAAGCCATCCCAGAATTCCCATAGGGAAAAAAGAAAGAAAAATAATCCGGACCGGATAAAAAAAAAAAACATGGTCACCCGCAGGCATCCCCCCAGAAGGAACTATGTCTCCGCAGGACCTGCCAAACGGAAACTGTAACCTCCAGAAAAAAAGACTGGGAAAACTCACAGTAGACCGACCGGGGAGAGACACATCCCAACTAGCCTATCTCGGAGAACCTTGCGAGAACTGAGAAGTCCTCCGACCATAAAGGAAAGTATCCCCCAATAAGTCAAACAGTCGTAATAGAACATGCAGTGGCACAATACTATAACGAAAAGAACAACAAGGGGGAACAACCACCCCGGTAGGAATATTATAGTGCCATTCACGGTCTGAACACCCAGAATAGGCAGACAGGCACACAACTGCAAGGAAACTTCAGGGTCCTGCAAGCGAATCAGCACCATTAAAATATTAAATCGAAAATGTCCCGAAATCTCGGGGCCAACCTCAAAAGTAAAAGGAGTATGCGATTGAGGAGAAGCCCGACGGACCCGGCAAACTATCCAGGCATGAGAGACAAGATTGGCAGACTTGCGATAACAGGGCCAAATGACGGTACTCATCTGAGGACGACACAGAATTACAATCCTCATCCGAGGATGACTCAGAATCGGATATAAAAATAGCCCCAGCATTGGAATCCTCCATGGCTTAAGACTGCACAAAATAAACAGGGATTTGGGGGGAAAAACAGCGACTGGCACCTGACACCCACAATGGCTGGGGGCACTCACCACCTTCTATGACCAGACCTCAGCGGAGCAGACTCTTTCCTCCGTCGCAACTTAGTCAGAAATGCAGAAGGGGAAGAAACCCCACCCAAGCGTAAAAACACGCCCGGTCACCAGATGCCCAGTGAAATCCCAAAAAGCGCGCCACTAAAGAGCGGAAAAACTAGGCCCACAGAAAAAGTTAAGCAAGTCTGAATAAAATAGGCATAACCCAAACGTATAGTTCTAGGCCGTGTAAACCACAACCGAAAGAGCAAGCCAATATGTGCCACATAGGCATATGTCTCGGCCGCAGAGCTCCCATGCACATACACAAGCAGGTTGAATCACATAAGAAACATGATAAACAAAAACCCTTCCCCTTTCACTAATCCACCCTTAGGAGGAATTATCCCATGATTCCCAGATCGGAGCAGAAGGTGCCTCGGCGAGGCCCATACTTAAAGTGAAGGTAAAGTTACCTTCATGTCTATGTCTAATATAACTCTTTGTTTAAAATCAATAGCACTTTAATTCATGAATTTTCTTAAAACGTAATGTAAATCAAGATATCGCTGTTTTAACTCACTTTTTTAATGACCGCAAAAACATCCCGTTATTTTTTATTGTTTTCCCTTCTAGATCACGTTTTCCTTTGCGCAATTGAAAATCTGGCCGTTAGGCGGCCGTCACACCACGTCACCCCCCTACTTAATGTTATGCGCATGCTCTTCAATTTATTTCTTATTATCTAAATCCACGCGCGCTCCTGTTTCGCGCATGCATACTGGGATTACTTAGAAAATCCCATAATACGACATCGTATTATTATTACGGGCTACTCCGATATGGACAAGTGCATCACTTTACCCCTCAAACTGTAAATTGGAAGTACCGCTTTAATCTAATAGTTTATTAACATATTTTATCTCTGACAGTATAGTAGTCAATGAATATAGTAATTCATTGACTACTATGTGTCAACGGCGATTGGCGCATGCGTAGTTGGAATTAACTTTGTGAACGCGCTTTGGTGGAACCGAAGATGTCACACTCAGGAGAACAAGGAAGTAGCGGAAGGGAGGAGTCTGCCGCAAGACGGTACAGACTTTCAAACATAAATATTATAAATACTATAGCTAAAAGATAAAAAATATATTAGCGACTGGATTAAGGTGCTATAAATAAATACTTGGCCAATTTCAATAGCTGTCAAATTTACCTTCACTTTAACTGTCATAATAATCACATTACAGATAACGGAATAAAATGAAACGATCTTACCGGAATCTACGCCGTGGAACAGGAACACAGCCCTTCAAGTGTGACAAATAGCAGCATTGCCTCCGTCATGGACTTGAGAGAAGACAGCATGTAGCGAAACAAAGTTCAGCAATGCCAAGTGCTGAAAACGGAGCTGTGAATATGAGTGGGGATGGTGTCGCAGGGGAAGCTCCCACTGCATCTCCGGACTCTCACTTTCGCCCAGACCCTTCACAAGAGACTGACAGTACTACTTAAAACTCCCGTCCCATGTCGAAGGGTAGAGAAATATGAAAAAGAAATAAAAGTAAAATAATTTTAAAAGAAAACTTCTGACACATCTCTGCCAACCTCCTGGGATGAAAGGCAAAGAATGACTGGGGTATAGGGGAAGTGAGAGGAGTATTTATGCCTTTGGCTGGAGGGTCTTTGCCTCCTTCTGGTGGCCAGGTTCTTATTTTCCCATAAATAATGAATGTGGCTGTGGACTCTTTCCCATTAGGAAGAAAAGAAGGAGCTTCTGTAAAGCCGAAAACAATCAGCCTTAAAAGTAGGGTCAGAGTTATATAGAATAATTTTAAACTAAGCAGTGGAAGGGGCACTACACACCACAACTGACTGGTATGATTGCCTCTTTGGAGGAGAAGAAAACATGCTCTGGAGTGGGCAATAATCATATGTCTGATTAAAAAAACAAAAAACAGTAGGCATCAGAGATAACATCCGAATATAAAATGACTGTCACCTGCCCTGTTAATGATTAAATTGATTGAATGATGAACTGTATCCCCTATAAATGGATATTCCTCTGTGTATCATATATATACTTGCTAAATTTTCTGTTTCAATCAGTCTAGCTAGTTGGCAAACCATATGTTTTAAGGCAGATGAGCAGGCTACATCTCAATAAGAGGGGCAGTCTAATGTATATGAAATCCCAGTGTTGTCTGAGACTAGAGAAATAAAATCTATGAATTAAACTATGTCGTTGGCAAATGCATACAGTGGTTTTCTATTGTAATCTTGGCGAAACCTGCTATCTCGGCCGCCAACACCAGGTCAGGAACTGTGTCACAGCAAATATATGTAGAAGAGATTAAGCTCTGTATATGGAGGGCTAAGGATATGTCTTATCCAAACACTGATATGTAGATATGAAAAATCAGACACCAATATAAAATGACAAGATAACACCCATCATAACACAATAACTCCTTTAAACAACTCCCCCCTTGTGAACAAATCGCGACAATATAATGGAGTATATGTAGTACAAATAAACTTAGGGTAGGTGTGTAGGGAGGAAATAAAAGAACATTCAGAAACATTTGCCAACAGCAAAATCTGTTTGGGGATGGCACAGAAGAAAAAAAAGTAAACATTAAGCCTATGCTTTCTTTTGTGACAATCAGCGTACATGAGCTCAGACTAGAACAGTTATAAAGGAAACAAGAAGTCACCAATAGAATAATAAGTGAGTCACTCATTGTGGAATTTTGTTATTGCCAGTAAAAAGCCCAGATATTGAAATCTCAGACCAGTGTATATCGCTATTTCTCTGAAACCAAACTTAACTAATAGGGTGAACTGTGGTAAGTAGAGAGGCATCAAAGCTGTTGCAGCATCATTCCTGAGGCCACAGATCTAGAAAATTCAGAATAGAAGAGTTGGAGAGTGACAAGGGCCCCACAAGATCATGACCACTAACTCCTCATAATGTTGACTCCATGGCATCTGCAGAAATGACTGTGGGGAAGGCACCATTGACTACAGCATGCACGCTTAAAGTAAAAGGCTGTGGTTCAGCTTCAATGTAACTCCCGATCTCAAGCTCCTGTGTATCGCAGTCAGAGGGATGACGCCTCTGTGTTTTCTTCTTCCAGATTGTTTGCATCATCAGGATCCTGACCATCCTATGACAGAGAGCTGCCTTTTCTCCCACATGATTGTTTATAAACTTTTATATATATTTTGAGGCTATATTATATGTTTGCAGATTTTTGTTTATTAAATTGTTAAGTTTCATTTTATGTTTAGTTTTTGAAGAGCTCCCCTTAGAGGAGACTTGTGCCAGCACATTTTTTTCCTTTTTTCTTGGCGGTCAGAGGGTGCCATGCCATCAGTCTGTATGCACTGTGCGCGGGTGGGAGGTATAGCAGGAATCTATTCATTGTCAGTGAGAGGTGAAGTGTCTGAGATTATAGTAGGGTAGCCATAGGTGTCCAGGCAAGTGGGTTAGTATAAGTTCAGCTGAAGGGTCCATCTTTGTACGGATACTGTTAATTAGAAGTCCCTGTAGTGGTTGGCAAGTGTACTGCACAGTAACGACAAAGATGCTAGGGTACTCTGCCGGGGGGTAGAGAAAAGGCTGTAACCTGTTATGATCTCCGGGGGACTGAAGCTGACACCAGACCTGGAAATAGTGGTATATATCTGAAGAATGCATTCATCTGTTTTACAAGCAGCATAGATCTTCACATGATGGTATAGTCAAGAGCAGATTTAGGGCAGATTTGTTCTGTTAGCTGGTGGAGCAGGCAGTCTTGCAACTAATCATGGCCACCTACCGGAAGTTCCCCCTAGCGATATAACTTTTTAAACCTTGCAGAAGGAGTAAAGGAATTACCTGCCTTAGACCATTCCGTAGACAGGGAAAACCTCAGCAAAATTAACAACAACCTCAGGAAAAACCTCAGGGAGATGAACAACAGTCTTTAAAAAAACAGAATTTATGCTTACCTGATAAATTACTTTCTCTTGCGGTGTATCCAGTCCACGGATTCATCCTTTACTTGTGGGATATTCTCATTCCCTACAGGAAGTGGCAAAGAGAGCACACAGCAGAGCTGTCCATATAGCTCCCCCTCTAGATCCACCCCCCAGTCATTCGACCAAAGGTTAGGAAGAAAAAGGAGAAACCATAGGGTGCAGTGGTGACTGTAGTTTAAACAAAAAATTTTTACCTGACTTAATTGCCAGGGCGGGCCGTGGACTGGATACACCGTAAGAGAAAGTAATTTATCAGGTAAGCATAAATTCTGTTTTCTCTTGCAAGGTGTAGCCAGTCCACGGATTCATCCTTTACTTGTGGGATACCAATACCAAAGCTTTAGGACACGGATGAAGGGAGGGAACAAGACAGGTACCTTAAACGGAAGGCACCACTGCTTGCAAAACCTTTCTCCCAAAAATAGCCTCCGAAGAAGCAAAAGTATCGAATTTGTAAAATTTGGCAAAAGTATGCAGTGAAGACCAAGTCGCTGCCTTACAAATCTGTTCAACAGAAGCCTCATTCTTGAAAGCCCATGTGGAAGCCACTGCTCTGGTAGAATGAGCAGTAATTCTTTCAGGAGGCTGCTGGCCAGCAGTCTCATAGGCCAAACGGATGATGCTTTTCAGCCAAAAGGAAAGAGAGGTAGCAGTCGCTTTCTGACCTCTCCTCTTACCAGAATAGATAACAAACAAGGAAGATGTTTGTCTGAAATCCTTAGTTGCTTGCAAATAGAACTTTAGAGCACGAACTACATCAAGATTGTGCAACAGACGTTCCTTCTTCGAAGAAAGATTGGGGCACAGAGAAGGAACAACAATTTCCTGGTTAATATTCTTGTTAGAAACCACTTTAGGAAGAAAACCAGGTTTAGTACGCAAAACTACCTTATCTGCATGGAACACCAGGTAAGGTGAATCACACTGTAAGGCAGATAATTCTGAGACTCTTCGATTAACCCCTTAATGTCCAAACCGGAGCAGCCTAAAGCCAGCAACCGGTTAACTAACTACAGCACCTTGCCACAGCTTACTGCTGTGGCCCTACCTGCCCTTAGGGATCAGTTTTGGGGGAAAAAAGCTTCTGTTAGGCCCTCAATCAGCGGCTGGACCCTCCATGTGAAGCAGCATGAACTGTCTTTCAATTCTAACTGCGCATCTGAGGCGCGAAATTAGGCCCCTCCCACTCCACTCTGGAGTTGTGAGGCCTACAAAAATCACTTCTGAGTGACTAAATTTTGCCATGTGGAAAATAACCCCAGAAAAACACTCCAAAGTGCTTAAAAAGTGTCTCCGAGTATTTCTTAAACAAATAATCGATTGCCCTGAGTTAGTGTCAACCAGCCTAATTAGCCCTGTTATGTAAGCATTCAATTCTTTACTAAGTCTCAGAACATAGCTTACCCTCCCCACATGGGGATCTTGTCAGTCTTCTAGCATTATCTCAGTCTTGTCTAGAAATAAATGACTGAACATACCTCATTGCAGTCAAGCCTGCAAACTGTTCCCCCAAACTGAAGTTTTCTGGTACTCCTCAGTCCTGTGTGGGAACAGCAGTGGATTTTAGTTACAACATGCTAAAATCATTTTCCTCTCAGCAGAAATCTTCATCACTTTTCTGCTAGAGAGTAAATAGTACAAACCGGTACCATTTAAAAATAACAAACTTTTGATTGAAGATATAAAACTACAATTCTAACACCACATTCACTTTACCCTCCCATAGAGAGACCCTAGTGCTTAGAGCCGGCAAAGAGAATGACTGGGGGGTGGAGCTAGAGGGGGAGCTATATGGACAGCTCTGCTGTGTGCTCTCTTTGCCACTTCCTGTAGGGAATGAGAATATCCCACAAGTAAAGGATGAATCCGTGGACTGGATACACCTTGCAAGAGAAAATTAATTTAAATGATTACAAGGCGTATCATCAGAAACTTTAGGATCTTTAACCCTTAAAGTAATTAAGAACTCCTTTAAAAGAGAACGAATATGTTAAACTTTAAACAAACAAAAAAAGAAATATCAGATGAAACTTCACAATCTGAAGACAAAACAGTATCCCTGGCACATAGTACTTGTAGAAAATAAAATCTGAACTGACCTTTTTGCCGTTTTTTTCAACATTACAAAGGATCCCTCATTGCAGTTTTGATCTTAAGGGCCCTAGTAAGATTACATGACATGTATGTGCAGCCACCAATCACCAGCTAGCATTCAGCAGCACACTGCTGCTCTAAATAGATATACTATTTAAGGATTCCAAGAAAAGCAAATTTGGTAACAAAATTAAATTGAAAATTTGTTTAAAATTGCATACTCTGAATCATGAAAGTTTCATTTGACTTGAATTTCCCTTTAAGATTATATCAACACTAAGCAACACCCTTAACGATTACTATGATTGTGACTTGCGCAATCATATTTTATCATTCTAATCTTTAATTAAATATTTATATAGATCTATGTATATGCATTGCTTTTGGACAGATTAGTTAGAATTGCACCATAATTACTTGTGCTGTGACCTATGCCACATATAAGGAAAAATATAATAAGGAATATATAAGGAAAAATAATAGACGTACACAGGCAAAAATTTTGGTTCAGAATTTTCGACAGATTCGGGTAGGCAGAATTTCGTTTGTGGCCGCGTTCACTTTCGCTGAAAATTTGGATCAGAATTTCTTTCAAAACAAAATTCGTTGAAATGCATTAACGCCTATGAGAAGCCCACAAAACATTATTTTCAGCAGCAACATTACACTGCTAGCAAATTCCAACAATTAAAAGATTCAGTGCTAACTGGGACATGAGAACATAGAGGAACCAGAACAATTTTTACTAGGAGAAGTCAAACAAACTGCAATAAAAAGTATTTGGTAATTACAGGAATATCAATATCAATTATTCAATACATCAGCCCTGTACTCTAGCATCCCCCATGAGGAAGGTCTAAAAGCCCTCACACATATGCTAAAGAGACACACCAGTTATCCTGAAGAATTCATCACATTTCTTGAAGAACTCACAAGATTCCTTCTTACACACAACTACTTTGTCTTCGAGGGCCAGTACTACCTCCAAAAATGCGGCACAGCCATGGGAGCCAAATTCGCCCCCTCTTATGCAAACCATATATGGGGTATTTCGAACATTTATACCTTTTTGGGGGTGGGCTGGCCCTCGAGGACAAAGTAGTAGTATATGGTAGATTTATAGACGATCTAATATTCATCTACAAGAAAAACACTGAACTTACTATTCAAGAAATCCTCGATTTCTTCAATAACAATACACTTAACCTGTCATTTACGCATCTAAATGATGATAAGATCATCAACTTTTTAGATCTCACACTAGAGCACAATGATGAAGGAAACATCATCACTAGCACATTTAGAAAACCCCTATCAAGAAACACTATACTTAGAGCTGACTCTTGTCATGCCCCACACATGCAAAAAGGCATTCCCAAGGGCCAATATTTAAGATTACGGAGAAACTGCAGTACCCTCCAATTATATTTCAAACAAGCAGATGAACTCACTAATAGACTCACATCTAGAGGCTACAGAAAAAGTGTGTTACTCAAAATTAAATCCCAAGTAGCAAGGACAGATAGGGTCACACTACTCAACAACAATAACAAAAAAACTATAACAGGTACAATTAGTAGAAGCAACAATGAAAATTTCACAACCAAAGAAAATATCTGTTTTGTAACTAAATACAGCAATCAATTTTACATTATCAAAAATATCATTAAGAAATATCTACCAGTGCTCAATAGTGACATCACTTTGAGAAACAAATTACAGCAACATATAAGATTTGTAGCCAAAAAAGCACCAACCATACGTGATAAGATCACACACAAATTTCATAACAAAATTTCACCAACCACTAATTGGCTAAGTCCTTCCAAAGGCAATTACAGATGTGGCCATGTACCATGCAAAAGTTGCAAATATACTGAAAAATGCCTAACGTTCAGTTCCTCAGAGACACACAAAACATATCCAATAACTAATAGAATGGACTGTACGTCCACCCATGTAATATACCTAATCACATGTACACACTGCCAACAACAATACATAGGGATCACGACACGTCCATTGAAGGACCGTATAAGAGAACACCTCTTATCAATAGAAGAGGAACTCCCTAGGACACCAGTGGCCAAACATTTTCACACACATGATAACAGACTTAGCCATTTCACATTTAAAGCCATAGAACATATATCAAATAATCCACTAGGGGGTGACAGAAACAAGATGCTGTCCAAAAGAGAAGTATATTGGATATTCATGTTACAAACTAGAACACCACAAGGCATGAATAAAAGATATGATGTCAATCTATATATAGAGTAAACAAGATATATTTCAGTAACATAGCATACAAAATTTATAGACAAGATCAATATTAACACACTATATATATACCACATCAGTCCTTAGGTTCTCCAATAACATGGATACAAATATTACTAAATCCTTCAATATCCATATTTACTATAGGGTTTAACCTGTTAGCTCCTATAGCATATATATAGGCCTTAAGGTTATTTCAATATAGTACACTACTCTCCCTCTCTCTTCCTCATTCCCACCAAAGGTTTGCTAAAATTGTCTATGCTTTACTAATTTAAGCATAACCCATCCCTCCCAAATTAAAAAAGGAAAAAAATGACTCAAAGAAAGAATTAAAAAAGAATTTTTCATAAACTATGTCATGAGAAAATGTTTTTAACATAACCCATCCATTTGCCTTATATTTTATTATCTTAGCACTGTTAAAACCATCTAGTTATGAACCAATGCCTTAACATAACCCAGTATTCTATCTTTAGGGTTAGATCCAAGAACACATTAGTAAATTAGGACTATTAGTTAGTCCTTTTTACAGTTTCATAACTAATTATGTGAAATATATTATATATAATATCACATCAGCCAGGGGCTCACACAGAACCCCCTAGCTAATAGAGTGCTAATTTTTAGATACTACCATAACGTCCTAAAAATGTTATTAATCATTTTAATGTATCATCATGATTTTTAATTGCTGCTGCTTTATAGAGAGTAAAATAAAATAATAGTTGTTATATATAACTATGGCTTTGCAGACAGCCACATAATGCTTTCTCTTTGTTAGTGACCATGTAAGGTCCACTTTAACACAAATTGATAAAGTTCACTATGCCTTTGTGTAACTGCCTTAAAAAATACATACTTTAAAAAGAATGAAACACATGGCGGGACCTTATAGAGAGCAATACAATATATTCATTCTGTATGTGGTCATCTTGGCTTACCTTAATACAAGCAGTCAAAGTCTAAACATGTTTTTATACAACTGCCTTATTTCATAATTCAAAAAAATATAAAAAAAAGGGAAAGTATTTGTACACAAATACACATATTTTCACTTACAGCTCTCTTTTAAATGCACTAAACTATCATCTCCACTAATCTTTATAACATCATAAAAGCATTGCAACAGCATCAAAGTTAACTATTGATAAATCAATTATTGGAAAATTGTTTGTTCAAGCATAATGCATTCATATTTCTGTATAGCATATTATCTGTTCAAGAATGTAATCTGCTGCTCGGGACCTCTAGGCCAGGTGTACACCATGTCATTAGAAAACCAAATTGTGTAGGTTTTCACACACCTTAAGGGTTAACATGACACCCTTTCTGATTGGTTACCTACACCTTTATAGAGACCCTGACCAGCAGAGACCATTATCTCTGATGAAGCGCATGTGCTCATGCGCGAAACGCGTAAGATAGGAGCTTACCTGTGTCTGAAGATAAGCCTGCTCCTAATAAATACTTCATTTCATCTACCTTGAAGACTCTGCATTCCTTTTTCCTCTTTCAATTATTCACTATACTACATTTTCCCACCACCCTCCCTATTGTCTCCCTTCTAACTTTCCACTCTCCACCACAATCTTTCCGTAATTTGTTTTCAACTTTCATTATTTTTCAAATACCCCATAAGTATCCCAATTCCTCACTTTCTCACACATGCACCATAACAAATTTGTAGTTAATTATACTTGGAGACTCAATTCAGAGACGGGCAGGAGCATGAAAGACGGGCAAGAGCATGAGAGGTGGTCCCAGCAGCCAAGGAAGGAGAGCCTGAAATGTGAATTATAGAAGTCACATCATAGGGTAGGCAAACAGCACAGGATAGGGGTGCTAAAAAGGTGTATGGTTTAACTCACATTTGAGAAAGCACTAGATCATGCATATCAAGCAGGCCAAATCCTCTGAGTCACCCGGCAGACTCTCCTCCGGTAACGAGAGATAACTCTTCTCCAATGCTCTAATCTGCTCCCAAGCAGATTTTCAATTTAGACTCAAAGTCCAGAAGTGCAGCTAGCAGGAGATTAAAGCGTCCCCGAATACACAGAGGATACATAGTAGTAGAAGTAAAGTTAAAAGCAATTTATTAAAAAAAATTGTTGCAAAAGCGACAGATTTCTCAGTGTCTTAGCTCCATTTCATGAGCCTGATGAAATGGTGCTAAGACACTGAGAAATGCATCACTTTTGCAACAATTGTTTTCAATGAATTGCTTAAATTTCTCACAATCTCACACACCCACCTGTTTCTTAAATCCATTTCAAGTTATCCTTGTAGACTGTTTATGAAGTCCTTGTCAAATTCATTTAAAGTGAGCAAGAGTAGTATCCCTCTTAAGTCCACCTTAAACAGAAGGGGGAGATCTACTTTGAAACTGATGCATTGGTGAAGGGAGGGAAAAATCGAGAAATGCACAAACGTGTGGAATGTGCATCAATACTGCAGCGACTCCCGGGACGGCCTCCAACCTTTAGTTGTCATTATGAACTCCTGCCTCTGGGACAAAGGTATGGCCTGAAACATATGGAAGAATCCAAGTCCAAACAAAACAAAAAGATGTGCGCCTAGCTGTTCCCCAAGGATTTGTCAATGACCGATGACCACCAAAGAGCAGGAACAGCAAAAAGCCGCCTTCTAGATTTTAGTAAACCAACCCCATAAATACACCTTCAAGGTGACAAAACAAAGACGTGCCACAACTTTGAATTACATTTAGAAGCCTTTCATCCAAACTCATTATATTCCTGTTGTTCTTTATCAAAACTTACATTTGGAAATTTGGTGCACATATTCCTTGATCTGCTTTTATAAAACTGCATTTCAGTCAAACACAAAACATAAGACTGCAGAGCAGAAGGATTGCAGGTCACTTCCACAGCAGTACTAAAAGCAGTCACCTTCTTAGGCAGGAACAGGAGAAGGAAGGGTTTTCCCAGCAATGTCTTAAGCAAGACATCACTACTAGGTAGAAATCCACTTTTGAGATAGTGGAATATTAGAGCAGCAGAGGGCTATCCTCCAAGCTATGTCTTCCTTTCAATTAATTTGAATTGGGAGCCCATTAGTCAGAGATGAGAAGACCATGACTGGTCAGTTAGTGGCAGTCCTTAAGCCATTTAGGTATATCACAGATAACTTGAGACAAACACTGTCAGTCTATTTTAAATCATAGCCTTGTTCACTCATCTCTTGAGCAAGGTGAATGCCTTTCTTGAAAATTGTGGTTCCTGGTGGCATACTAAGTAGTGAAGTAGCAGTACTTGTCAGGAGGCCGAAGGATAAGATGAAAGATTGCATGCTGAGCATGGCCATCCAAAACTTTTTCCAGTAAAAGCTTGCATACAAAAGTAAAATGGTTTGAAAAGGGGGATTACAATATTATGACCATGAAATTAAGGGAAATAGCTGCTGTATTTAGTTGTCACTGATGAAAAAGTAAATTTATGCTTACCTGATAAATTGATTTCTTCTACGATACGAAGAGTCCACGGATTTCATCCTTACTTGTGGGATATTATCCTCCTGCTAACAGGAAGTGGAAAGAGCACCACAGCAGAGCTGTATATATAGCTCTTCCCTTCCCCTCCACCTCCAGTCATTCGACCAAAGGTTATAGGAAGAGAAAGGAAAATCTAAAAAGGTGCAGAGGTGACTGAAGTTATAAATAATAAAAATATAATCTGTCTTAAATTGACAGGGAGGGCCGTGGACTCGTCGTATCGTAGAAGAAATCAATTTATCAGGTAAGCATAAATTTCCTTTACTTCTACAAGATACGACGAGTCCACGGTTTTCATCCTTACTTGTGGGATACAATACCAAAGCAACAGGATACGGATAAAAGGGAGGGACAAGACAGAGACCTAAACGGAAGGCACCACTGCTTGAAGAACTTTTCTCCCAAAAACAGCCTCAGAAGAAGCAAAAGTATCAAATTTGGAAAAAGAATGAAGGGACGACCAAGTCGCAGCCTTACAAATCTGTTCAACAGATGCATAATTTTTAAAGGCCCATGTGGAAGCCCCAGCCCTAGTAGAATGAGCCGTAAATCTTTCAGGAGGCTGCTGTCCAGCAATCTCATATGCCAGGCGGATGATACTTCTCAGCCAAAAAGAAAGAGAGGTAGCCGTAGCTTTCTGACCCCTACGCTTTCCAGAATAAACAATGAATAATGAAGATGATTGACGAAAATCCTTAGTTGCCTGTAAGTAAAACTTTAAGGTACTGACCACATCCGGGTTATGTAACAGACGCTCCGTCTGATTAATATTCTTATTGGAAACAACCTTGGGAAGAAACCCAGGTTTAGTACGTAAAACCACCTTATCAGAATGAAAAATGAGATAAGGCGAATCACACTGTAACGCTGAAAGCTCAGAAACTCTTCGAGCAGAAGAAATAGCAACCAAAAACAGAACTTTCCAAGATAATAATTTCATATCTATGGAATGCAAAGGTTCAAACGGAACCCCTTGAAGAACTCGAAGAACTAAATTCAAACTCCAGGGAGGAGTAATTGGTCTAAATACAGGCTTAATTCTGGTTAGAGCCTGACAAAAAGACTGAACATCTGGCACATCTGCCAAACGTTTGTGAAACAAAATCGACAACGCAGAAATTTGTCCCTTTAAGGAACTAGCTGATAAGCCTTTCTCCAATCCTTCTTGGAGAAAAGACAGAATCCTAGGAATCCTAACTTTACTCCATGAGTAGCCCTTGGATTCACACCAATAAAGATATTTACGCCATATCTTATGATAGATTTTTCTAGTGACAGGCTTTCTAGCCTGTATCACAGTACTGATAACCGAATCAGAAAATCCTTGCTTCGATAAAATCAAGCGTTCAATCTCCACGCAGTCAGATTTGGATGTTGGAAAGGACCTTGAATGAGAAGGTCCTGTCTCAAAGGAAGTTTCCATGGTGGTAGAGAGGACATGTCAACTAGATCCACATACAAAGTCCTGCGTGGCCACGCAAGCGCTATCAGGATCACAGAAGCTCTCTCCTGTTTGATTCGAGCAATCACGCGTGGAAGGAGAGGAAACGGTGGAAACACATAAGCTAGGCTGAACGACCAAGGCACTGCCAAGGCATCTATCAGTTCGGCCTGGGGATCCCTCGACCTGGATCCGTATCTTGGAAGCTTGGCATTCTGTCACGATGCCATCAGATCCAATTCCGCTTTGCCCCATCGGCAAATCAATGAGGCAAATACCTCCGGGTGAAGTTCCCACTCCCCCGGATGAAAAGTCTGTCGGCTTAGAAAATCCGCTTCCCAGTTCTCTACTCCTGGGATGTAGATTGCTGACAGATAACAAGAGTGGGCCTCCGCTTAAAACGGATTATCTTGGATACCTCTCTCATCGCTAAGGAACTCCTTGTTCCCCCCTGATGATTGATATAGGCCACAGTCGTGATGTTGTCCGACTGGAATCTGATGAATTTGGCCGAAGCCAACTGAGGCCAAGTCTGAAGCACATTGAATATTGCTCTCAGTTCCAGAATATTGATTGGAAGTAGAGACTCCATCTGAGTCCAAACACCCTGAGCCTTCAGGGAATTCCAGACTGCACCCCAGCCCAGAAGGCTGGCGTCCGTTGTCACTATTACCCACGAGGGTCTGCGGAAACAAGTCCCCTGGGACAGATGATCCAGCGACAAGCACCAAAGAAGAGAGCTCTGGTTTCTTGATCTAGATTTATCTGAGGAGATAAATCCACATAATCCCCATTCCACTGACCGAGCATGCACAGCTGCAGCGGTCTGAGATGAAAGCGAGCAAACGGAATGATGCCCATTGCCGCTACCATTAATCCAATTACCTCCATACACTGAGCCACTGATGGCCGAGGAATGGACTGAAGTGCTCGGCAAGTATTTAGAATCTTTGATTTTCTGACCATGGCTACCGAGTCTATCAGAGTTCCCAAGACAGGAACTCTTGTCTGTGGAACAAGTAAACTTTTCTCTATGTTCACCTTCCAACCGTGAGTTCTCAGAAAAGGCAACACTGTATCCGTGTGAGATTTTGTCAGATGATATGTTGGATCAGAATATCGTCCAGATAAGGCGCCACTGCTATGCCTTGCGGTCTGAGAACCGCCAAAAGAGACCCTAGAACCTTTGTGAAGATTCTGGGTGCTGTGGCCAACCCGAAGGGAAGAGCCACGAACTGATAATGTTTGTCCAAGAAGGCAAACCTTAGAAACTGATGATGATCCTTGTGGATAGGAATGTGAAGGTAAGCATCCTTCAAGTCCACGGTAGTCATATATTGACCCTCCTGGATCATTGGTAAAATTGTTCGTATAGTCTCCATCTTGAATGATGGAACTCTGAGAAACTTGTTTAGACACTTGAGGTCTAAGATGAGTCTGAAAGTTCCCTCTTTTTTGGGAACCACAAATAGATTTGAGTAGAACCCCTGTCCCTATTCCAATTTTGGAACTGGACAAATTACTCCCATGGTAAAAAGGTATTTTACACAGCGTAAGAACGCCTCTCTTTTTATCTGGTTTGCAGATAATCTTGAAAGATGAAATCTACCTCTTGGGAGAAAGTCTTTGAATTCCAATTGTTAACTGTGGGTCACTATTTCTAGTGCCCAGGGGTCCTGAACATCTCTTGCCCAAGCCTGGGCAAAGAAAGAGAGTCTGCCCCCTACTAGATCCAGTCCCGGATGGGGGGCTGCCCCTTCATGCTGTTTTAGAGCAGCAGCGGGCTTTTTGGATTGTTTACCTTTATTCCAGTTCTGGTTGGGTCTCCAGACTGACTTAGATTGGGTAAAATTCCCTTCCTGCTTTGTGGAAGAAGAGGAAGCGGAGGGTCCTCCTTTAAAGTTCCGAAAGGAACGAAAATTATTTTGTTTACCCCTCATCTTAACAGACTTATAATGTCAACTATCTAAAAATAAAATCCAGGGACTCCAGTAACACCCTTCTGGATAATAGGTTTACTGCTTACCCCATTCCCATACAGGGAAATAAATGCCAGCCAGTTCTGATATATATATATAGTTATAAATAACTATTTAATTAAATCATAAAAGATAAATGAATCTATGGGGACATGTATTCAAACTGCGTACTGATCATAGGCCCATATCAACTTTACTAACTACAAACAGAATGGGTCAAACAGGAAACCACACTGCTAAATAGTCAAATAGACTACTCTCTTTTAAATATGAGTATATCGCAGGAAATTAAAAAGTGACAGCTGATTCCCTCTCTCACTTGCCTTTGCCATCACCGGATGTTCAACTGAAGGATGATGTTCAAGTCATTTTACTTCTTACAAGTACTCTAGCTGCAGTAACACAATAACAAATTCAAGCTGCCTGTTTAGCATGCATAATTCAGCAAGCATTATGGAGATTTCTGTTAAATAAATGGCCCAGCACTTAATTTCTAAATGACTTGATTCGCCATTGCTGACTTATTTTAGAGTGGGTGATGAACTTCTCTTACAAAATTGTTGTGCTACGGGGCACACACTAACTACTTGTGCCAAAAGAATTAGCCCCTACATTCATAACTCTTGCTCACAATACACTACTAGTGGAGGTGGCAACTAGCAACATGGGTAGTGGTTGACACCGATTCACTAACTGGCTGCTCTACAACTGGTGATGATGGTGGCAAAGGAGATAATCAATACAGGTGGAAACTGCAGGATAAAAACCCACAATGCACAGCCTCTGCAGTAGAATCTCCTCCTTCACCATCTCCTAAGGCTCATAATCAAGTTCCTCCTGGTCGAGAGTAAAAGGCTGCTGTAGAAGACATGCTAGGAGTCATAACAATATATTTTCATCCTCTTATCGAAAACTACCTATATTCCTATGTGCTGGATTAGTAAGTATATGCATATCAAATTCAATCAAAATTGACAAATACAAAATACCTTGTTATAATCATAATAAAATATAATACTTACGTGAAATATTTTGTTGTATAAAAAACAAATTATGCGGAGGCGGAGCGTAGCCATTCAAGGAAATGGCTGCACCTCAGTGAAGCTCCGTGACATTTTCCACGTCATTGGCCCCCAAATGCCTTGAAATTAGGTGAATAGCTACCTATAATTAATACAAACCCCTGGAGCAGGCTGACAGAGACTTTGGTAAGATGCACTGTTGATCGGTGCAGTTATTCAGCACATCTTCCAGCTCCGCGATCACGCCCGGTCGCCATCTTGGATTTAGGCCTGTGCCTTTCGAGCCTCCGGTGGGCAGAAATAGAAGGACGAACCAACTCACAATTGAACCTGCAGCAGGACCAAACACAGGAAAATGAAGCCGCATCTGCCGTACACTAAGATTGCAAGGTGAGTCGATAATGCGCTAAAAAGAGAGTAACAAGAAGACGCGCTAAAACTAACTTTGTAACATAAAGCCCCATAAAACAAAAGAGGTCATGCTGCACCTAATAGTGTCACAAACCTACTTTTCAAAAAACCGCACACCTAGTGCCCTTGTGCACTCCTACATCAATGGGGTATTAGTCTGGTTCTCCTGACAGTATAACAAGTCTGTATGCTGAAATAACAACCCTGGAATATGCCGTTCAAGCTATTCATAATATGCATACCACAGGGGTTAGGAAGTGCCCTTAACTAACTGAGATATAAGCATTCTATCTTGAACAAACTTCACAGAGTTGTGAAAAACATAAACTAAAGCTACAGCACTAGCAAGTTTTCTTTGGGGAGAAATAAGAGGCAAGAAATAGAAACCAGAACCTGTTATTAACGTTAAGGGGCTAACCATACAGTGTACGCATGGTGCATGGGCTACAGGCCCCCAATAACACCTAATCGAGCTACCCATTAAGACATCTCTGCCCCCTTCTTTGCATATGGCAGCTAGGAAATCTTACAGATTGGGCAGGAAACTGACGTCCTCTAAGACTCCATCTGTCAGCTCATTCTTCTCTCAACAAGACCAAGACCCATATCAGATACAAGGTGACAAACAACCCCTGAATATGACGACTCCAACCCCTACGCAGCTGCCTCAGGCCTCGCTGTACCAGTTATCTCAAATTCAAAATACTAAAGCAGCACTTCCATCCAAATTTGACATTGCAGACCTCAAATCCTTCATCAAGTCTGAAATATCCACTATACGAAAAGATATCAATGAATTAGGATCCAGAATTGAATACCTAAAAGAGGGACAAGAACACCTGGAGGCCATAGTTAGCAACAATAACCAACATTCAAGCTGCCAAGACTCTGTGATTCAAGACCTACAATTAAAAGTGGAGGACATTGACAATAGAAACAGACGCAGAAATCTAAGGGTCAGAGAATGAAATGAAAATATAGTCACATACCTACTCCAACTTTTTAAACAACTTGATCCTTCGCTGGAACTGTCCGAACGGTCTCTGGAAAGAGCTCATAGAGCCCTACGTCCAAGACCTCAACCTACGAGTCCCCCCGAGACATAATCCTGAAGTTTGCTTTTTTTTTCACACAAAGAGGCTATATGGAAGAAAGCAAGAACCCAGGGCACCATATCTTTCCAAGACCATAGCTTACAAATTTTTCTGGATTTTTGTCCGACTACAATTGAAAAACGTTGTTCCCTTAGGTTCATAACCACAGTCTTACAGGAGAATAAAATAAGATACAGATGGGGATTTCCGTTTAGCCTCCTGGTCCAAAAAGATGGCAAAAACATAATTTATGTAAGAATTTACCTGATAAATTCATTTCTTTCATATTGGCAAGAGTCCATGAGCTAGTGACGTATGGGAAATACAATCCTACCAGGAGGGGCAAAGTTTCCCAAACTTCAAAATGCCTATAAATACACCCTTCACCACACCCACAACTCAGTTTAACGAATAGCCAAGTAGTGGGGTGATAAAGAAAGGAGTAAAAAGAATCAACAAAGGAATTTGGAAATAATTGTGCTTTATACAAAAAATCATAACCACCATAAAAAAGGATGGGCCTCATGGACTCTTGCCAATATGAAAGAAATTAATTTATCAGGTAAATTCTTACATAAATTATGTTTTCTTTCATGTAATTGGCAAGAGTCCATGAGCTAGTGACGTATGGGATAGCAATACCCAAGATGTGGAACTCCACGCAAGAGCCACTAGAGAGGGAGGGATAAAAATAAAAAACAGCCATTTTCCACTGAAAAAATAATCCACAACCCAAATTATAAATTTATTCTTTAATGACAAGAAAAACTTGAAACATCAGCAGAAGAATCAAACTGAAACAGCTGCCTGAAGAACTTTTCTACCAAAAAACTCAAAACGGTAGAATTTAGTAAATGAACCAGGTTGCCGCTTTGCAAATCTGATCAACTGAAGCTTCATTCTTAAAAGCCCACGAAGTGGAGACTGATCTAGTAGAATGAGCTGTAATTCTCTGAGGCGGGGCTTGACCCGACTCCAAATAAGCTTGATGAATCAAAAGCTTTAACCAAGAAGCCAATGAAATAGCAGAAGCCTTCTGACCTTTCCTAGGACCAGAAAATATAACAAATAGACTAGAAGTCTTCCTGAAATCTTTAGCAGCTTCAACATAATATTTCAAAGCTCTCACCACATCCAAAGAATGTAAGGATCTTTCCAAAGAATTCTTAGGATTAGGACACAAGGAAGGGACAACAATTTCTCTACTAATGTTGTTAGAATTCACAACCTTAGGTAAAAATTTAAATGAAGTCCGCAAAACCGCCTTATCCTGATGAAAAATCAGAAAAGGAGATTCACAAGAAAGAGCAGATAGCTCAGAAACTCTTCTAGCAGAAGAGATAGCCAAAAGGAACAACACTTTCCAAGAAAGTAGTTTAATGTCCAAAGAATGCATAGGCTCAAATGGAGGAGCCTGTAATGCCTTCAAAACCAAATTAAGACTCCAAGGAGGAGAAATTGATTTAATGACGGGCTTAATACGAACTAAAGCCGGTACAAAACAGTGAATATCAGGAAGTTTAGCAATCTTTCTGTGAAATAAAACAGAAAGAGCAGAGATTTGTCCCTTCAAGGAACTTGCAGACAAACCCTTATCCAAACCATCTTGAAGAAACTGTAAAATTCTAGGGATTCTAAAAGAATGCCAAGAGAATTTATGAGAAGAACACCATGAAATGTAGGTCTTCCAAACTCGATAAAAATCTTTCTAGAGACAGATTTACGAGCTTGTAACATAGTATTAATCACTGAGTCAGAGAAACCTCTATGACTTAGTACTAAGCGTTCAATTTCCATACCTTCAAATTTAATGATTTGAGATCCTGATGGAAAAACGGACCTTGAGACAGTAGGTCCGCCTTAACAGAAGTGGACAAGGTTGGCAACTGGACATCCGAACAAGATCCGCATATCAAATCCTGTGTGGCCATGCTGGAGCCACCATCAACACAAACGATTGTTCCATGATGATTTTGGAGATCACTCTTGGAAGAAGAACTAGAGGCGGGAAAATGTAAGCAGGATGATAACACCAAGGGAAGTGTCAGCGCATCCACTGCTTCCGCCTGAACATCTCTGGACCTGGACAGGTATCTGGGAAGTTTCCTGTTTAGATGAGAGGCCATCAGATCTATCTCTGGAAGACCCCACATCTGAACAATCTGAGAAAACACATCTGGATGGAGGGACCACTTCCCTGGATGTAAAGCCTGACGGCTGAGATAATCCGCCTCCCAATTGTCTACACCTGGGATATGCACTTCAAAGATTAGACAGGAGCTGGATTCCACCCAAGCAAGTATCCGAAATACTTCTTTCATAGCTTGGGAACTGTGAGTCCCACCCTGATGATTGACATATGCCACAGTTATGATATTGTCTGTCTGAAAGCAAATGAACGGTTCTCTCTTCAACAGAGGCCAAAACTGAAGAGCTTGCACGGAGTTCTAAAATATTGATTGGTAATCTCGCCTATTGAGATTTCCAAACCCCTTGCGCTGTCAGAGATCCCCAAACAGCTCCCCAACCTGAAAGACTTGCATCTGTAGTGATCACAGTCCAGGTTGGCCGAACAAAGGAAGCCCCTTGAACTAAACGCTGTTGATTTAACCACCACGTCAGAGAGTGTTGAAAATTGGGATTTAAGGATATTAACTGTGATATATTTGTATAATCCCTGCACCATTGATTCAGCATACAAAGCTGGAGAGGTCTCCTGTGAAAACGAGCAAAAGGAATCGTGTCCGATGCTGCAGTCATGAGGCCTAAAACTTCCATGCACATAGCCACTGAAGGGAATGACTGAGACTGAAGGTGCCGACAGGCTGCAACCAATTTCAAACGTCTCTTGTCTGTTAGAGACAGAGTCATGGACACTGAATCTATCTGGAAGCCTAAAAAGGTGACCCTTGTCTGAGGAATCAAGAAACTTTTTGGTAAATTGATCCTCCAACCATGTCTTGAAGAAACAACACTAGTTGATTCGTGTGAGATTCTGCAGAACGTAAAGAGTGATCTAGTACCAAGATATCGTCCAAATAAGGAAACACTGCAATACCCTGCTCTCTGATTACAGAGAGTAGGGCACCTAGAACCTTTGAAAAGATTATTGGAGCTGTTGCTAGGCCAAATGGAAGAGCAACAAATTGTTAATGCTTGTCTAGAAAAGAGAATCTCAGGAACTGATAATGTTCTGGATGAATCGGAATATGAAGGTATGCATCCTGCAAGTCTATTGTAGACATATAATGTCCTTGCTGAACAAAAGGCAGAATAGTCCTTATAGTCACCATCTTGAAAGTTGGTACTTTTACATAACGATTCAAAATTTTCAGATCCAGAACTGGTCTGAATGAATTTTCCTTCTTTGGGACAATGAATAGATTTGAATAAAACCCCAGACCTTGTTCCTGAAAAGGAACTGGCATGATTACCCCTGAAGACTCCAGGTCTGAAACACACTTCAGGAAAGCCAGAGCTTTTACTGGATTTGCTGGGATACGTGAGAGAAAAAATCTTCTCACAGGAGGTCTTACTCTGACTCCTATTCAATACCCTTGAGAGACAATGCTCTGAATCCATTGATTTTGGACAGAATTTATCTAAATATACCATAAAAAACCCTAATCTGCCCCCTAGCAGCTGAGCTGGAATGAGGGCCGCACCTTCATGCGGACTTAGGGGCTGACTTTGTTTTTTTAAAAGGCTTGGATTTATTCCAATTTGAGGAAGGCTTCCAATTGGAAACAGATTCTTTGGGGGAAGGATTAGATTTTTGTTCCTTATTTTGAAGAAAGGAACGAAAACGGTTAGAAGCCTTAGATTTGCCCTTAGGTTTTTATCCTGAGGCAGAAAAACTCCCTTTCCCCCAGTAACAGTTCAAATAACAGAATCCAACTGAGAACCAAATAAATTATTACCTTGGAAAGAAAGAGATAATAATCTAGACTTAGATGTCATATCAGCATTCCAAGATTTAAGCCACAAAGCTCTTCTAGCTAAAATACATGGATCTAACATCAATTTTGATAATATCAAAAATGGCATCACAAATAAAATGATTAGCATGTTGCAGTAAGCGAACAATGCTAGATATGTCAGAATCCAATTCTTGTTGCGCTAAATTCTCCAACCAAAGAGTTGATGCAGCCGCAACATCAGTCAAAGAAATTGCAGGCCTAAGAAGATGACCTGAATATAAATAGGCTTTCCTTAGATAAGATTCAAGTTTCCTATCTAAAGGGTCTTTAAAAGAAGTACTATCTTTCATAGGAATAGTGGTACGTTTAGCAAGAGTAGAAATATCCCCATCAACTTTGGGGATCTTTTCCCAAAACTCTATAGAAATTGCTGGTAAAGGATACAATTTTTTAAACCTTGAAGAAGGAATAAAAGGAGTACCTGGCTTATTCCATTCCTTAGAAATCAAATCAGAAATAGCATCAGGAATATGAAAAACCTCTGGAGTAACCACAGGTTTAAAAACAGCATTTAAATGTTTACTAGTCTTAACGTCAAGAGGACTGACTTCCTCAATATCCAAAGTAATTAACACTTCTTTTAATAAAGAACAAATATACTCTATTTTAAATAAATAAGTAGATTTGTCAGTGTCAATATCTTAGGAAGGATCTTCTGAATCAGATAGATCCTCATCAGAGGAGGATAAATCATTATGTTGTCGGTCATTTCAAATTTCATCAACTTTATGAGAAGTTTTAAAAGACCTTTTATGTTTATTAGAAGGTGGAAATGCAGACAAAGCCTTCTGAATAGAATCAGTAACAAATTCTTTAAAATTCATAGGTATATCATGTACATTAGAAGTTGAAGGAACTGCAACCGGCAATGTACTATTACTGATGGACACATTATCTGCATGTAAAAGTTTATAATGACAACTATTACAAATGACATTCGGAGATTTAATTTCCACAATCTTACAACAAATGCACTTAGCTTTGGTTGAACCGATGTCAGGCAGCAAAGTTCCAACAGATACTTCTGAGACAGGATCAGATTGAGACATCTTGCAAAATGTAAAAGAAAAAACAACATATAAAGCAAAATTATCAATTTCCTTATATGACAGTTTCAGGAATGGGAAAAAAAATGCAAATAGCATAGCCCTCTGATATAGAAAAAAGGCAAGAGGTAAACATCAATGGGGTAATAAATTAATGAAAATATTTGGCGCCAAGTATGACGCACAACGTAACTGAAATTTTTTTGGCGCCAACAATATCCGGAAATGACACACTTGCGTCACTAACAACGTAACCCTGTGTAAGGACTCGGCGTCAACTACAACGCCGGAAATGACAAACTTGCGTCAACGGACGTACTTTCGCACCAAAAAATTCTCGAGCCAAGAATGACGCAATAAAGTCTAGCATTTGGCGCACCCGCGGGCCTAGTTCTGCTTGCAATTTGCAAGAAAAATGTAGTCAATCTAAAAAAAAGACTAAACCCCAGGTAAGAAAAAATATTTCTTAATATGTTTATTTTCCCCAAATATGAAACAGACAGTCTGCTCAAGGAAATACATGAACCTGACTCATGGCAAATATAAGTACAATACATATATTTAGAACTTTATATAAATGCATAAAGTGCCAAACCATAGCTGGGGTGTCTTAAGTAATAAAAAACATACTTTCCGAAATACACCCATCCACATATAACAGATAGCCAAACCAGTACTGAAACAGTTATCAGTAGAGGTAATGGTATATGAGAGTATATCGTCGATCTGAAAAGGGAGGTAGGAGATGAATCTCTACGACCGATAACAGAGAACCTATGAAATAGCTCTCCCGTGAGGAAAACCATTGCATTCAATAGGTGATACTCCCTTCACATCCCTCTGACATTCGCTGTACTCTGAGAGGAATCGAGCTTCAAAATGCTGAGAAGCGCAAGTCAACGTAGAAATCTTAAGCACAAACTTACTTCACCACCTCCATAGGAGGCAAAGTTTGTAAAACTGAATTGTGGGTGTGGTGAGGGGTGTATTTATAGGCACATTGAGGTTTGGGAAACTTTGCCCCTCCTGGTAGGATTGTATATCCCATACGTCACTAGCTCATGGACTCTTGCCAATTACATGAAAGAAACTTTAATTTATAAAAACCCAGAAGATCTCTAAAAGCCTTGGCCTAACATTTCAGCAACCACAGCCTCAGACAGCCAGCACGTGGCTCTGCTTCAAGAGACATTGCAAATCAACACAACTCTCAATGGACTCTAGTTTCAAGAAAAAAAAGAGCTGAAGATCCTCTACTTTCATGAAGTGTCATCAATTTTGTTTAGTGATGGACTGTACCTGAGATGACACTTTCCAGATGCATAACCATCTGAATAAAGGTTGTATGTATAAGACTTAAGTTCACAATTCTGAATGATAATGTAGAAATATTTCATATGTTCACAATACCCATGCTCTTAATAAATAGAGTTGGGGACTTGGTTTTAGGCTATCCCTACTGGGAATACTTAGCATAACATACACAAGCAATGATAACACAAAACGAAAGTGTGTATAAAATTGCTAAAGGTTATTAATTTAATTTATTTATGACCCTGAGACCCCGGGATTACCTGGGCTCACGGGGTATGGGTTTTATGTTTGGGTTATAGTATAGTTACTGTTGATGGTTTGACATTGTTATTGAATGAATGTACCTTCGCGGGGAGCCCGCTCTACCAATATAAACTTTATGAACAGCTATATCAATCTGCGTTTGGTGGGCGGGAGCTGGGTGGGGAGGTCAGGCCAACACAGCATAGCAACTGGAGCAATATGACCTGTGGGTTTCTCGCTAGAAGACGGTTAGCACGTCTTTCCCTTTTATACACAGGTATGGGTTTGGGTAGGCAGCTACCCTACGTTAAGAATATTAGAGTTTGTGCACATATTATATTTCTTATTCTGTTCACCATTGAATATGTTTAAATGGGCAATGACGAGGAAAACACTTCCTCGCCGAAGTCACTTTTGACAATCCTAATGTTTTTATTACATGTAAAATGTTATATATCTGTTCTTTTTCCTCTTGCTGCTAAATTTGTTCACATACACTACACCATAAACAATAATACAACACTATATTATAGTTGTCATGTACTCATTAGACCTGCACATAACCCCTATCATTTTATTTCTTAATGGCTAAAACACAACACCCCACAAAACCGTTAGACACCCTCCGGATTCAAACAATTAATGTCAAAGGCCTTAACATCCCATCTAAAAGATCCCAGGCACTTAGAGACTTTGACAGAAACAAAACGGACTTGGTTTTTGTCCAAGAAACTCATTTTATTAAAAGCAGAGAACCACTGACTTTTAAATTTGGCACATGCTATTATGCATCACACCCTAAATCTAAGAGACACAGAGTTGGGATCCTAATTAAGAAAAACATACCATTCGCAGCAATTAAAATAATTAGAGACAGGGAGGGAAGATACATTATATTAATAGGTTTACTCTATGGACGCTCAGTCACTCTGGTATCTTTATATACCCCGGATGTTAAACAATCACATTTTATTAAAACGGTGACTGACCTTATTCTAGAACACCAAAAAGGAATATTGATAATGTGTGGAGACTTGAATTTACCATTAAACCCTATGCTGGATTGCTCGAACACAAGTATCACAAATTACCCGCACTAACAATTATCTTAAAAAACTATTGACTAGATTACGAGTTTTTGTGGGTAAGGCTTGCAGGACTAACGCACAATTTCTGCTCACCGCTCACCTACAAACAACGCTGGTATTACAGGTTTTTTTAAACCCGGCGTTAGCCGCAAATAAGTGATTGGAGAGTAAAATTTAGCTCCGCATCTCACCTCAATACCAGCGCTGCTTACGGTAGCGGTGAGCAGGTAAAACGTGCTCGTGCACAATTTCCCCATAGGAATCAATGGGGCTGATTCGGCTGAAAAAAGTTTAACACCTGCAAAAAAGCAGCGTTCAGCTCCTAACGCAGCCCCATTGATTCATATGGGAAATGTCTACACCTAACACCCTAACATGAACCCTGAGTCTAAACACCCCTAATCTTACACTTATTAACCCCTAATCTGTCGCCCCCGACATCGCCGCCACCTGCATTATATTATTAACCCCTAATCTGCCGCTCCGGACACCGCCGCCACCTACATTATACTTATGAACACCTAATCTGCTGCCCCCAACACCTACATTATAGTTATTAACCCCTATTTTGCCGCCCCCAATGTCGTCGCAACCTACCTACAATTATTAACCCATAATCTGCCGCCCCTAAACCTAAGTCTAACCCTAACCCTAACTAAAATATAATTTAAATAAATCTAAATAAAAATACTATTCTTAAATACTATTCCTATTTAAAACTAAATACTTACCTATAAAATAAACCATAAGCTAGCTACAATATAACTAATAGTTACATTGTATCTATCTTAGGGTTTATTTTTATTTTACAGGAAACTTTGTATTTATTTTAACTAGGTAGAATAGTTATTAAATAGTTATTAACTATTTAATAACTACCTAGCTAAAATAAATACAAATATATCTGTAAAATAAATCCTAACCTAAGTTACAATTACACCTAACACTACACTATCATTAAATAAATTACCTAAATTAACTACAATTAATTACAATTAAATTAAATAAACTAAATTACGAAGAAAAAAAACACACTAAATTACATAAAAAAATAAAATAATTAAAAAAATGTAAAACTAATTACACCTAATCTAATCCCCTAATAAAATAAAAAAGCCCCCCAAAATAATAAAAATCCCTACCCTATACTAAATTACAAATAGCCCTTAAAAGGGCTTTTTGCAGGGCATTGCCCCAAAGTAATCAGCTCTTTTACCTGTAAAAAAAAGAAGACAATACCCCCCCCCAACATTACAACCCACCACCCACACACCCAACCCTACTCTAAAACCCATCCAATCCCCCCTTAATAAAACCTAACACTAACCCCCTGAAGATCACCCTACCTTGAGACGTCTTCACCCAACCGGGCAGAAGTGGTCCTCCAGAGGGTCCGAAGTTTTCATCCTATCTAGGCAGAAGAGGTCCTCCAGACAGGCAGAAGTCTTCATCCAGGCGGCATCTTCTATCTTCATCCATCCGGAGCGGGTCCATCTTCAAGACATCCGATGCAGAGCATCCTCTTCCTTCCGATGACTAACACCAAATGACGGTACCTTTAAGTGAAGTGACGTCATCCAAGATGGCGTCCCTTCAATTCCGATTGGCTGATAGAATTCTATCAGCCAATCGGAATTAAGGTAGAAAAAACAGAATTTATGTTTACCTGATAAATTACTTTCTCCAACGGTGTGTCCGGTCCACGGCGTCATCCTTACTTGTGGGATATTCTCTTCCCCAACAGGAAATGGCAAAGAGCCCAGCAAAGCTGGTCACATGATCCCTCCTAGGCTCCGCCTACCCCAGTCATTCGACCGACGTTAAGGAGGAATATTTGCATAGGAGAAACCATATGGTACCGTGGTGACTGTAGTTAAAGAAAATAAATTATCAGACCTGATTAAAAAAACCAAGGCGGGCCGTGGACCGGACACACCGTTGGAGAAAGTAATTTATCAGGTAAACATAAATTCTGTTTTCTCCAACATAGGTGTGTCCGGTCCACGGCGTCATCCTTACTTGTGGGAACCAATACCAAAGCTTTAGGACACGGATGAAGGGAGGGAGCAAATCAGGTCACCTAAATGGAAGGCACCACGGCTTGCAAAACCTTTCTCCCAAAAATAGCCTCAGAAGAAGCAAAAGTATCAAACTTGTAAAATTTGGTAAAAGTGTGCAGTGAAGACCAAGTCGCTGCCCTACATATCTGATCAACAGAAGCCTCGTTCTTGAAGGCCCATGTGGAAGCCACAGCCCTAGTGGAATGAGCCGTGATTCTTTCGGGAGGCTGCCGTCCGGCAGTCTCGTAAGCCAATCTGATGATGCTTTTAATCCAAAAAGAGAGAGAGGTAGAAGTTGCTTTTTGACCTCTCCTTTTACCGGAATAAACAACAAACAAGGAAGATGTTTGTCTAAAATCCTTTGTAGCATCGAAATAGAATTTTAGAGCGCGAACAACATCCAAATTGTGCAACAAACGTTCCTTCTTTGAAACTGGTTTCGGACACAGAGAAGGTACGATAATCTCCTGGTTAATGTTTTTGTTAGAAACAACTTTTGGAAGAAAACCAGGTTTAGTACGTAAAACCACCTTATCTGCATGGAACACCAGATAAGGAGGAGAACACTGCAGAGCAGATAATTCTGAAACTCTTCTAGCAGAAGAAATTGCAACTAAAAACAAAACTTTCCAAGATAATAACTTAATATCAACGGAATGTAAGGGTTCAAACGGAACCCCCTGAAGAACTGAAAGAACTAAGTTGAGACTCCAAGGAGGAGTCAAAGGTTTGTAAACAGGCTTAATTCTAACCAGAGCCTGAACAAAGGCTTGAACATCTGGCACAGCTGCCAGCTTTTTGTGAAGTAACACAGACAAGGCAGAAATCTGTCCCTTCAGGGAACTAGCAGATAATCCTTTTTCCAATCCTTCTTGAAGGAAGGATAGAATCTTAGGAATCTTAACCTTGTCCCAAGGGAATCCTTTAGATTCACACCAACAGATATATTTTTTCCAAATTTTGTGGTAAATCTTTCTAGTTACAGGCTTTCTGGCCTGAACAAGAGTATCGATAACAGAATCTGAGAACCCTCGCTTCGATAAGATCAAGCGTTCAATCTCCAAGCAGTCAGCTGGAGTGAAACCAGATTCGGATGTTCGAACGGACCCTGAACAAGAAGGTCTCGTCTCAAAGGTAGCTTCCAAGGTGAAGCCGATGACATATTCACCAGATCTGCATACCAAGTCCTGCGTGGCCACGCAGGAGCTATCAAGATCACCGACGCCCTCTCCTGATTGATCCTGGCTACCAGCCTGGGGATGAGAGGAAACGGCGGGAACACATAAGCTAGTTTGAAGGTCCAAGGTGCTACTAGTGCATCCACTAGAGCCGCCTTGGGATCCCTGGATCTGGACCCGTAGCAAGGAACTTTGAAGTTCTGACGAGAGGCCATCAGATCCATGTCTGGAATGCCCCACAGCTGAGTGACTTGGGCAAAGATTTCCGGATGGAGTTCCCACTCCCCCGGATGCAATGTCTGACGACTCAGAAAATCCGCTTCCCAATTTTCCACTCCTGGGATGTGGATAGCAGACAGGTGGCAGGAGTGAGACTCCGCCCATAGAATGATTTTGGTCACTTCTTCCATCGCTAGGGAACTCCTTGTTCCCCCCTGATGGTTGATGTACGCAACAGTTGTCATGTTGTCTGATTGAAACCGTATGAACTTGGCCCTCGCTAGCTGAGGCCAAGCCTTGAGAGCATTGAATATCGCTCTCAGTTCCAGAATATTTATCGGTAGAAGAGATTCTTCCCGAGACCAAAGACCCTGAGCTTTCAGGGATCCCCAGACCGCGCCCCAGCCCATCAGACTGGCGTCGGTCGTGACGATGACCCACTCCGGTCTGCGGAATGTCATCCCTTGTGACAGGTTGTCCAGGGACAGCCACCAACGGAGTGAGTCTCTGGTCCTCTGATTTACTTGTATCTTCGGAGACAAGTCTGTATAGTCCCCATTCCACTGACTGAGCATGCACAGTTGTAATGGTCTTAGATGAATGCGCGCAAAAGGAACTATGTCCATTGCCGCTACCATCAAACCGATCACTTCCATGCACTGCGCTATGGAAGGAAGAGGAACGGAATGAAGTATCCGACAAGAGTCTAGAAGTTTTGTTTTTCTGGCCTCTGTCAGAAAAATCCTCATTTCTAAGGAGTCTATTATTGTTCCCAAGAAGGGAACCCTTGTTGACGGAGATAGAGAACTCTTTTCCACGTTCACTTTCCATCCGTGAGATCTGAGAAAGGCCAGGACAATGTCCGTGTGAGCCTTTGCTTGAGGAAGGGACGACGCTTGAATCAGAATGTCGTCCAAGTAAGGTACTACAGCAATGCCCCTTGGTCTTAGCACAGCTAGAAGGGACCCTAGTACCTTTGTGAAAATCCTTGGAGCAGTGGCTAATCCGAAAGGAAGCGCCACGAACTGGTAATGCTTGTCCAGGAATGCGAACCTTAGGAACCGATGATGTTCCTTGTGGATAGGAATATGTAGATACGCATCCTTTAAATCCACTGTGGTCATGAATTGACCTTCCTGGATGGAAGGAAGAATAGTTCGAATGGTTTCCATCTTGAACGATGGAACCTTGAGAAACTTGTTTAAGATCTTGAGATCTAAGATTGGTCTGAACGTTCCCTCTTTTTTGGGAACTATGAACAGATTGGAGTAGAACCCCATCCCTTGTTCTCTTAATGGAGCAGGATGAATCACTCCCATTTTTAACAGGTCTTCTACACAATGTAAGAATGCCTGTCTTTTTATGTGGTCTGAAGACAACTGAGACCTGTGGAACCTCCCCCTTGGGGGAAGCCCCTTGAATTCCAGAAGATAACCTTGGGAGACTATTTCTAGCGCCCAAGGATCCAGAACATCTCTTGCCCAAGCCTGAGCGAAGAGAGAGAGTCTGCCCCCCACCAGATCCGGTCCCGGATCGGGGGCCAACATTTCATGCTGTCTTGGTAGCAGTGGCAGGTTTCTTGGCCTGCTTTCCCTTGTTCCAGCCTTGCATTGGTCTCCAAGCTGGCTTGGCTTGAGAAGTATTACCCTCTTGCTTAGAGGACGTAGCACTTTGGGCTGGTCCATTTCTACGAAAGGGACGAAAAACAGAATTTATGTTTACCTGATAAATTTCTTTCTCCAACGGTGTGTCCGGTCCACGGCGTCATCCTTACTTGTGGGATATTCTCTTCCCCAACAGGAAATGGCAAAGAGCCCAGCAAAGCTGGTCACATGATCCCTCCTAGGCTCCGCCTACCCCAGTCATTCGACCGACGTTAAGGAGGAATATTTGCATAGGAGAAACCATATGGTACCGTGGTGACTGTAGTTAAAGAAAATAAAATATCAGACCTGATTAAAAAAACCAGGGCGGGCCGTGGACCGGACACACCGTTGGAGAAAGAAATTTATCAGGTAAACATAAATTCTGTTTTCTCCAACATAGGTGTGTCCGGTCCACGGCGTCATCCTTACTTGTGGGAACCAATACCAAAGCTTTAGGACACGGATGAAGGGAGGGAGCAAATCAGGTCACCTAAATGGAAGGCACCACGGCTTGCAAAACCTTTCTCCCAAAAATAGCCTCAGAAGAAGCAAAAGTATCAAACTTGTAAAATTTGGTAAAAGTGTGCAGTGAAGACCAAGTCGCTGCCCTACATATCTGATCAACAGAAGCCTCGTTCTTGAAGGCCCATGTGGAAGCCACAGCCCTAGTGGAATGAGCTGTGATTCTTTCGGGAGGCTGCCGTCCGGCAGTCTCGTAAGCCAATCTGATGATGCTTTTAATCCAAAAAGAGAGAGAGGTAGAAGTTGCTTTTTGACCTCTCCTTTTACCTGAATAAACAACAAACAAGGAAGATGTTTGTCTAAAATCCTTTGTAGCATCTAAATAGAATTTTAGAGCGCGAACAACATCCAAATTGTGCAACAAACGTTCCTTCTTTGAAACTGGCTTTGGACACAGAGAAGGTACGATAATCTCCTGGTTAATGTTTTTGTTAGAAACAACTTTTGGAAGAAAACCAGGTTTAGTACGTAAAACCACCTTATCTGCATGGAACACCAGATAAGGAGGAGAACACTGCAGAGCAGATAATTCTGAGACTCTTCTAGCAGAAGAAATCGCAACTAAAAACAAAACTTTCCAAGATAATAACTTAATATCAACGGAATGTAAGGGTTCAAACGG